>NW_002476163.1:600000-759434 GCF_000189635.1 Tetrahymena thermophila SB210 | reverse complement strand
CCCCAACCCCAACCCCAACCCCAACCCCTATGTATTTTTTATTATATCTTAAAAATCATAAATTTTTAAATGTAATTTCTAAAATTTTTATATAAAATTGAATTATTTTACTAAATTTTACCTTAATCTAATTTGAATTTGACATCAATTAATACTTAAAATATAACTAAAAGATTCATAATTTAAGTTTTATTAAATTAATTTTAAATAGCTAATTAAAAAATTATTTTATGAAATAAATAAAATTTTTCTAACTAAATTTGAAATTTATTTTACTTAAATTTTGATAAATTTATCTTTTTATTGTAAGGAATTTTTTTATGGATGCATTTGATATGAATAAAAAGTATCTTTTTTAATCAGAAAATAAAAATTTTATTATCAGTATATTATGTTAATTAACAAATCATAAGTAGATTAAATAAATAAACTCAAATTTTTTCAATGCAATTAATAAAGAGCAAGACACCAAACATAGTTAATAATTTAGTTGTACTTCATGGACTGTGTGGATCTCCAAATAACTTTAGTGCAATAGTGAAAAATAATAAAATTAGTAGTCAAGTGAATTCGCATTTACTTTATTGGCATTCATAAAAATTTAATATGCAAACACAAACAAACTACCTAAAGTAATATATTTTAGATTTGCCTCAAGGCAACACCTGCATTTTAGGTCATAGCATTGGTGCTAAAATTATTATGGCAACACTTTGTAAACATAAATAAGAATTATAAAATAAAGTTAAAGGTGTTGTTATTGTAGATATGCTTCCATTTAACTCTCAATAAGCATCCGAATAATCAAGTAATTAAAGAGTTTAGAAAATTATAATATAAAATAGCACAATCTATTTTTATCGAATATAAATAGAATTATTAAAAATTTAGGTGGAGTAGGGAGCATGAAATCATTTCTTGAAAAATTATTACATTTAGATTTATAAAGCAGCAGTTCAGAATAAATAACATAAAGAATTAATGAAATAGTGCCTAATAAGAGAGTTGCAGACCTTCTATTATAAAATGTTGATATGGAAAGCAAAAAGTGGAAAATTAATGTTGAAGAAATAGTGGAACATTATTAAGATTTTGTAAATATTAAAATAATACAATTTAGTAAAAATTTTAAAATTTTTAAAGATTTATCATAAAATAGAGGGTAGTTGGCCAGGTAAAGTATTAGCTATTGCAGGAGAAAATTCTAACTATGTAAGTAGAAGTCAAATCCACACATTTAAAGAAGTATTTGAGAATATAAATTTGGAGAAAGACGTTAAATTTATAGAAAAGGCAGGTCATTGGGTTTAAGCAGATCAACCAATAATATTCATTAATGAAGTATCTCACTTCTTAAAAAAAATATACCATTGAAATATGCAATGCACTTTATTCTAATTTCTTCATCATAACTGAATAAAAACATATTTGTTTATATTATTTAATTTTATGTAAACTAAACATTGTCATACTTATTTATCAATTTAAATTTTATGGGATTTATTTATTATTTTGTGAAAATAATTTTATTAAGAAAATTAAGTAATTTGTAATGAAAGAAAATATTTGTTTTAAATTTTAAATGATAATAAATTTAAATCTACATGATAAGTATTAAGAATAATTGATGAAAAAAAATTACTCCTTTGTGATATTAACTAATTTATATTTTATTGTATTTTATTTTATTTTCTTCAATTTATTAATAAAAATGAAGGCAAATACATAGATTTATTGATTGTTTTCATCTATCTTCTTTATTTATTTCCTTCCAATTTAATTAAAAAATGTTAAAAAATAGAAAGTATTCTTAACAAAATAAATAAAATAAGATTCATAATAAAAAGAGAAGGCAAAAGAATTCAAAAAGCTTAAAATATTAAAGAAAGGAAAATTAATTAAAGCAATAAGATATGTCAGCATTATTAAAAGAAATTTTAGCATTGACTGTAAAGAGTGAAGCTGCTTTATGGAAGGGTGCTGAATAAAAGGTTTTAAGCGGCCTTAACAACTTAGCAAAAACTGAATTGGTTTAAATTACCCACCATTTTGGTGTTAATAAGCAAGGTTCTGAAGCACTTTGGTCTTAACTTGATAAGGCTGCTGTTGGTGCTTTCCCTGAACTCTCTGTTGATGAAACCCTTTAACTTATTGATGGTTTCGGTGAATGCCCCGACTCCTATACTCTTTCTCACGACCTCAACTAAAGATTATTGGTTAGCTGGGAATAACTTGGCAAACTTAACTTTTAAAAATTGAAGGAAACTAATCCTTACTTTGCCTCTGATATTGTCAATTAATTAGATGCTGCTGCTGCTGAATTTATTAAAGTTAGACCTGCTGCTGAATCTGAAGCTGGTGGTTTCCTTAATTCCCTTGGTGTAAGCAGCAGTTTCAATACTACTAAGAATGATATTTATGTTGTCTAAAGTGCTAGTGGTAAGAAACTCAATAACAAAGAACAAAGAGAAGCTTATGTTTTAGAAAAGGCCCAAAAGTACCTTAAGGAAGATCCTTAATCTAAAATTCTTGATATCATTGCTTAAAAATGATGTGTTCAGAATTTTTTATTACTAATTCTAAAAAAACTATTATAATGTATAAATGCAAGGGTTTTGAAAAAAGATGAATGCTCAATATCGTACAATATATGACTATTACAAAGGAAGTAGCTATATATATTTTTTTAATTAGGCTAAATAGTTCAGAAAGGTTTTAATCGGTTTGACTGATGCACCAAATAACATCAATTAATAATAAATAGGGAGAAAAATTTTACTACTAAGTTAGATAAAATAGCTTGAAAATCGAAGCAATTAAGCTAAAATAGCACATAAAAAAATAGCCCATAAACTAGTATCATTGTATGAGTCATTATTTACGTTTAATAGTTGCATATTATCGTACTTGCATCTACATTTTAATCATTTATCAACAAATACAATTTAGTGTTTTAGATTTAGATATTATTGCCATTTAGTTATTTGCGATACTACTGCTAAATTCATTTAAATCTATTCGTTTCAAAAAGCATTCACTATCTCTCTCCTATGCATCTTCTATTTGAAATTCATTTTCTAATTTTAATCCACGTTTTGTTGAAATTTTCTTTACTATCTTCAACTCTTTCCATTTTTATTTTTATTTCTCTTCCACTTTTTCAAACGCTTTGAAAAGATACAATCACATAAAACTAAGAATAAAATTCCATGCAATTCATATAAATTAACAAAATCATTTAATTTAACAAGTACAATCTAATAATATAAACATTGCATTTAATAACAATAACAAATAAAATTTGTTTAAATTAATTACATTCTAAATTATCTAAAATTATTTTTTATTTAGAAATATTTAGAAAATAAAAACTTAATAGAGTAATCTTTTTAGGAAAATAATATTTATTAATTAAATATAAATATATGAAAGTTTTATCACAAATTTTCATTAAAAAATCTAATTTTTTAACTTAAATTATATTAATAAATTGGTTTGAAAATTTTTAATTTTTTAATTTAAAGTAAGTGTACATGTAAATTAATATATAATTTTTATTTATAAAAATATATTAATATAATTACATTTTAATTAGAAAAAATTTTAATTAAACTAATTACTATACTAAATTATTTTAATAATACAAATTCAATATCATCAAAATGATTTGTTTTTGCTTTAAGAATTATGAGTATATTTAATAGGATAATAGTATATAAATTAATAAATAAAATAAAATGATCTAAAACTTTATTTTATATTTAAATGAATTTATTTTAAGATTTATCGACTAATAATTTAAGTTAATTTTTTTAAAACTAAATTTATTAAAACGGTATTATTTTTAATTTAAATTTTAACACTTTTATTTTATTTTAATTCTTGATGATAATATTTTATAAAACTTATTTTTATATTTTAAATAAAAATAACAAGCATTCTACATCTTAATACAATTATAATAAAACTAGCATCTTCAAACACTTATCCTTCAATATTTAATTTTCAGGTATTAAGTTTTAATTATTATTATATTTTTTTTCTTTATTTATTTTAGCAATAACTTATTCAAGTTTTCATTCATAAAAAGTTAAAACTTTATAAATTTTATTTAAATTTTTAATACATAACACATTAATAACTGATTATTTATTAAAAATTCTATTTTGCTTTTTTCATTAATTTATTTTTCACTAAAACTTTAAAGTTTAATTTTTAAACAACTATTTTTAATAGTTCTTTATTTATTTAACAAAAAAGATATAAAATATTATTTTTTTAAAAATTTTTAGTTTACATTAATAAGAAAGTAGTGTTTTTTAATAAATTTTCTTTGTTTTATTCAAATGACTTTTAATATTCGTCAAGGTTTGAAAATGTTAAACTAAATGGAAATAATATATGATAAAATATAATTTTTTAATATAAGTAGAGAAAAAATACGTAATATTTAATAAATATCTTAAATAAATAAAAAGTCACACATATTAATTTAAGAATATTTTTATTTTTCAAATTAGTTCTAGATATTTACTATAAAAAATAATAGAAAGTTATATAAAAATAATTAGACAATTTACTAGAAGATAGTGATTGACAAAAAATTATTAATTTGTTTTAATATAACTATGAACTTGTTTATAAAAGTTTTGTTTGCTATAATCTTATGTTTAAGATAGTAATTTGCTAGATATAAAAATTAATTAGTTTTGAATTTATTCTGTCTGTTTGATTATTTTTATGTGGCTTATCTGAAAAATTCAAAGAAAATTAATGGTAATAAACAATATTATTTACAAAAAAATCAAAGCTGATTATTCCGTATTTTTTATCTTTAGCTATTTAATTAGAGAGGTAATTAAAATCAATAAGAAAAAAATTTAAATATTACTAAGCAAAATATATATTTTTCGAACTGTAACTTGAACGAATAATTATCTGTTGATACTTTATCAATTTTAAATTTTTTTTTGAATAATTTACTTAAAAATTTTAAAAATGGCTGACTAATCAAAAAAAAATTCAACATAACCCACTTATTTAGATTGAAATTTACATAATCTTGATGTGATAACAGAGCTTTTGCATTTACAAGAGAGATTTTATATGAAGTATTACTCATAATTTGTTATTTTTTGGAAAAAATTAATTAGTAAAAATTAACAGGCTAAGGGATAAATTTAAGAATTTTTGCATTTGAATGCGTCAATTCAGTCTATAAAATGAAGTTAAAATGAAAATAAAAAAATTAAAGATATTTGATTAAGTTTTAGAAGATCATAAATTTTTCTAAATGTCTTTATGAAAGTTTCTAAGATAAGCTTGTAATTTGTTTAAAAGGTGATTTTGTTAAGCCTTTTTAGAGATATGGTAATCCTATCAAGTACTTAACTTTGAAATAGATATCAATCAACTATTGAACTAGATCAAATTTTAAGAAGATTTAATTGTAGATTCTTTAAATTGTAGATATAAATTAAATTAAAAACATTAAAAAATTAAAATTTACAATACTGAATAGAGTTAAAACAAATAAAGAAACATGATGCAAAGATAACTAGCTTCAAAATTAGTAAGATTTTTCAACAGTGCTGCTAGCTCTGCCAACACAGGAGCTCAATACAGATCAGACATGAATAATTAAGGAAAACAAAGAACTGAAGCTCCCAAATTCATTACTGAAGAAGATATTAACAAGAGAGTTATCAATGCTGAGTACGCCGTAAGAGGTACTGTACCAACTCGTGCAGGAAAAATAAAATAATTGCTCAAAGAAGGTTCTCATAACTACCCTTTCAATTAATTAACTGAGTGTAATATTGGTAACCCTCAAATTTTTGGTTAAAAGCCTATCACTTTTAATAGACAAGTTCTTTCTACTATTTTGAATCCCGAATTAGTTAATAGTGAAGTCTATAGCAAAGATGTTAGAGCTAGAGCTAAATATTATTTAGAGCGTATGGGCAGTACTACAATTGGTGCATACTCTGATAGTGCAGGTCATATTTTCATTAGAGAATCTATTGCTAAGTACATTGCTAAGAGAGATAACCACCTTATCCCACCAGGTAAATAAAAATATAATTTATAAACAACTAAATAAATTATCAAAAAAGAGATAAACAAAATTTGACAAATACCTTTTCAAAACTAAGCTAACTTATAAAAAGGCATCAAAAATAGAAATTTAAGTTCAATCTCTTTAAATTGCTGCTATTTTTATAATAGCTCAATATTAAATTAGCTTAAAAAATGACAATTTTCAAGAGTTAGGATAGCATTTTTTTCCTAATTTAGTTAAATAAAAGCAAAGAGCTTGAAAAGTAAGTTAATGAAGCAAATATTATTATTTAATAGATTAATTAAATGCCAAATTAAAAAAAGTAAAAATTTCTAATTACTTAACAAGCTTGATGAATATTTTAATATTAAAAAATAAAAAAAATAAATTGATTCAAACTACTAACTAGCAACTTCAAATTTGAATTATTTCTATCAAATTATAATGATGATTTTTTTAAGTAGAGAATAGGATTTATTGAAAAATTAATAATAAAGTATTTGAAATAAATTAAATTTTTTTAATTAAAATTAATTTTTAGATGTTAATGATATCATCCTCACTGATGGTGCCAGTCAAGGTGTTCAAATTTGCTTAAATGTACTTATTTCTGATTCTAGAGATGGTATCATGATTCCTATTCCTCAATATCCACTCTACTCTGCCTCATGTACTCTTGTAGGAGCTTCAGAAGTTCACTACTTTTTAGATGAATAAAAGGGATGGTCTTGCTCTGTTGAAGAATTAAAGAAACAACACAGAGACGCTAAAATGCATGGCATCAATCCTAAAATTCTTGTTGTAATCAACCCTGGTAACCCTACTGGCTAGGTATTAAGCTACGATACCATCAAGCAAATGATAGAATTTGCTTATGATCATAAGATGGTTATTTTTGCAGATGAAGTCTACTAAGATAACATCTACACTCCTAACAAGGAATTCGTCAGCTTTAAGAAAGTTCGTTCTGAATTACCTTATCCTTATAACAATATTGAGCTATTTTCTTTCCACTCTACTTCTAAGGGTCTTCTTGGAGAATGTGGTTTGAGAGGAGGTTACTTTGAAATGTGTAACATTGACTCTCGTGTCAAAGAAGAAATTATTAAGCTCAGATCAATGTTCTTGTGCTCTAACACTGTTGGTTAATGCACTACTGAATTAATGTGCAATCCTCCTACACTTTAAAATGCTAGTGCTGAAACTGTAGAGTAATATAATAATGAAAGAAATGCTCTTTTGGAATCTCTTAAAAGAAGAGCCCAAATTGTCACTGAATCATTAAATAAAATGACTAATATAACCTGCCAAGAAGTTGAAGGAGCAATGTATGCATTCCCTTCTATTAAGTTCGGTAAAAAAGCCCTTGCTGAAGCTGCTAAAAAGAAAATGGAACCTGATCTTTTCTACTGCTTAAATGTTCTTGAAAACACAGGAATAGTCCTTGTTCCTGGTAGTGGTTTTAGACAAGAAGAAAACACATATCATTTCCGTATAACTACTCTTATCCTTGGAGAGGATCGTCTTAGAGAATCTATGGAAGCTCTTAAAAATTACAATGAAAAATTCCATAAAGAATACTGTTGAAATAAATTTAATTAGAATATTGAATAAGTAAAAAAAATATTAGTAAGAATTGTATATAAAAATTTAGTTAAATTATTTATAAATATTTAACTAAATATTTGTTCGTATTTATTGATAATATTTTTAAATCCTTACTAGAAATTAAAAAAAATATTTTTCACTTTTATCAGAACTATGAAGTAAACCTGGTTAGTTTCAAAGTAAAAAAAATTACATTTTGAAAATCAGATAATTTTAAAATAATTAAATTTATTAAGTTTTCAATACAAATCACTTTCTTCATTATTTTTTTTAGATCTAAATTTAATAATTATAAATTTGAAATAATTTTTATAAAACTTATTTTTCTGAAGTTCTTTTATAGTAAAAATATCAACCTTACCAAACAAACTTACAAAAAAATTAAATAGCTTATAGTTAAAGTTTGCTTTATTTTTAAAGTATTTAAATTTAAATATTATTCATTTTTAAAGAAAATTTTTGGAAATTATAAAAAATTTTGTTGACCTAATTAGTATCAATTCAAAAATTCTAGTTTTTTTAATTCATAAAAATATTTTTAAAATTTCGATACTATGTCTCAGAATAATCAAAATTTTAATTCTGATAATTTTTAAATAAAACAATTTTATATTATATATAAAATTTATTTGAAAACTTAATAATATTCAATAATCCTCAAAATTATCTAAATTAAAAACAAATAAATGTGGTCGATAATAATTTTTTTTAAATTCAGAATAGTGTTAATTTTTAATTTAAGTTAAGGATATTGTTTTTCTTCGTTCTTTCTCATAGGTTTACTTTTAATATAAATAAAGTGATAAAAATGTATCATAATTTTGAAATTTAATAATCATATATTAGAAAATGATACTTAGGATTAATTATATTTCTGCATTAAAATAGTAGGTTTAATATCTAATTTACGATTAAACTGGTCTTTTATGACTTTAAATTTTCATACTTTTTTAATTAATTTGAGTAATGTTGTTAATGAAATTTCTAAATTATTATTGTATGGCTAAAAAATTTTGTAAAGATTGTAAACTTTCTTTTCAATATTCTAAAACAACATAAATTTTTCCTTCAAAGAAATAATTTAATTATTTATTATACTTGTAAAAGAAATATTATTTGAATTTCTTAAAAATGAAAATAATAATCTAAAGTTTGCTAGTATTTACTGTATGCATTATCCCTTTAATTATCGGTGAATGTTAGCATGATAGTAATGAAGAAATTAAAAGATTTTAAGAGGAATTCTCTTAATAATACTTTAATAGTATCCTTCCAAATCATCAAAATCAAAACAACTTAAGGAAACTTTAAAACTCTTAAGACCTTTAAAATATAAGAGTCACCCTTGATTTTAGTTATCTTGATACTCTTTAGCTAGGTATTACAGATAAGTAAAAAGCTTATATATAAAAAATATCAAAGATAGCAGCTTAATTTATCACAAAGCTGATAAAAGTCAAGCCTCTCACAGGAAATAATATATATGGAAGTAACTTAAGATGCATTGACATAGCAGTCCCTATCAATGATTAGAAGATAGGAGTGGAAAATTCAGATTTAAATTTATATATAATTTATTTTAATAGTGGAAGCAGTGCCCTTGCAAATGCTGCATCATGTTTTATGAATCCTGTTTATTAAAGACCAACATTTGGAAGGGTTTCATTTAATATAGGCTATTTAACAAACACTAACCCAAATTCTTTTAAATTTTAACTTGATTTATAAGTTCTTTTACATGAAATAATTCATGTTTTAGGTTTTTCAAGTGATTCAATGCAGTATTGGATAGATCCTGATACACAAAAACCATATAAATTATCAGGAATCTCAAAAATTAATACATATTAAACCATAAGAGGTTTCAAAACTCTTATCCTTACTTCAAAAAATGTCACTGATATTGCTAGAAAGCATTACAACTGTTCTTAGATAATTGGTATGCAAATCGAGAATCAGGTAAAATTAAATTTTTTAACTAACTATTATTTTTATTTTAAATATTTATCTTCTTAATAATTATTTTTTTGTTTTATCTGAATAAAGATATATTTATTTATTCTTCAAAAATATTTTAATTTAGCCAAATATAATAGTAAAAATAATTAAGCGTATCATGATAATTTTTGATAAATAAAGGAATTATGTTTTTGTTCGTTTTTTTTTTTTTTGAAAAACAATTAAAGATTTTTATATTTAACTTACTAATATTAATATTGATACAAATATAAATAGATTCAAATGAACTTCTTTATCATGAATTAATAATCTTTATAATAAATTTTAACATGTTTAAGTTTTGACATACTTTTAGACAAAATTTACAAATTTACTTAATTTATTTTTAAATATAATTTTTATTGTATTTTAGGGAGGTTCTGGATCTGCTGGATCTCATTGGGAAAGGACAGTAATAATGAATGAATTAATGACTGCTTAATAAGTTTCTATTGGTGCAACTCTTTCTTAATTTACTATTGCTTTATTAAAAGATACAGGATTTTGGGGAGATGTAAATATTAATATAGCTGGGTAGATTTTATGGGGAAAAAATCAAGGTTGTGATTTTTATAATTAGGCCTGCTAAAGTAGTAATAAAGCTAATTTTTAAGAATTTGTATCTTCCTCTTCAGTTGAAGGATGTTCTTTGACAAACGATGGATATGGAGTTGGAATAAATGATGGATTTTCAGATAACTGCTATTATATTCAGCCATATTCAAATATGCTTTGTACCGATCTTTCAAATCAAAATAATTCGCAAACTGATTTAAAGTTAGAAAGCTATTCAACAAATAGCCGTTGCATTATGTCAACACTAACTAAACCAGGAATGTTAGGCTCTTTTAGTTCTAAAAGCAGATGTCATGAGTCATTATGTTCTAGTGATTTTTCAACTATCACTATAACTATCAAATAATTAAATATGACTATTGAATGCAATTAGCCAGGCCAATCTAAAGTTATTAATTACAATAACAAAAAAATTGGTGACTTAGAATGCCCTAAAAATTTTAATTATTTCTGCTCAAATAATTAGCAGTGTGTAAATAACTGTAGTTCAAATGGATTGTGCATAAATAAAATATGTCATTGTGCAGAAGGGTTTACTGGAGTAGATTGTTCTATTTCTTGTAATTACTTCTATGAAAACGGAAGCTGTGTTAACAATTGTTCAAACGGTAACTTTGCCAATCCTGATAAAGTAAATAGTTTAAATAAATTTGTTTTAGTTTTTTTTTGTTTAAATTAACAAATTTAATTTTTTTATAATAGACTTGCAGATCAAGCTGTCCAGATGGGTATTTTGGAGATACTAAAACAAATTAGTGTTAATAATGTGATTTTTCTTGCAAATAGTGTAATGGCCCTCCATCTTCATCTCAAAGCCTGTAAAAAAACTGCACTTAATGCACATTATATAAGTATTTGTATTCAGGAAATTGTTTAGATTAATGCCCAACAGGTTATTATGGTGATATCTTGAGTTAAGAATGTAAAAAATGTGGTTCAGGTTGTTTAAATTGTGAAAACTCATAAAAATGTATTTAATGTGATAGTACTATAGGACTAGTTTTAAATTAAGGTATTTGTGGTTCTCAAAATTGTGATTAATTTAATAACTGTAATCAGTGTTCAGCTATTTCTAAAACCTGTATTGATTGTAAATCTGGTTTTTATTTAATAAATTAAAACTGTGTTACACCTGATTAGTGTGGGGATGGATATTACGCAAACAAAAATAACAAACTTTGTGAAAAATGTGGCGATGGATGTGTAAAATGCTCTAACTTAGACCTTTGTAATGAATGTGCTGTTGGGTATAGACTTACTGATGGGATTTGCACAAATTGTATTTTTCCTTGTAAAAAATGTGATTAAATTAATAAATCTTAATGTTAAATGTGCGAATCTGGATATTTTCTTTACTAGAATAGTATATGTGTTAATAAATGCCCAAAAAATACTTATTTAGATCCTGTAAGCTAAATTTGTTATCCTTGTTAGAAAGGTTGTGTTGATTGTTAAAATTAATTAAAGTGCAATTAATGTGATGAAATTAGTGGATATTATTTATTTGATAATTAACAATGCGTGTTAAAGGGTGATTGCTTTTCTCCTTGCCTAGTATGCCAAGACCCTAAAAACCCTAAAATATGTTCTAAATGCTAAGATAGCTTCTCATTGCAAGATAATTTATGCGTTTAGTAATGTAAATCAGGTTATTATAGCTAAAAAATTAACGGAATTAACACTTGTTTAAAATGCTCTGATAGTTGTTAGTAATGCTCTTATCAAGCAGACAAATGCTCAACTTGTTCTAATGAAAAAGTAACTAATATTTATTAAATCTAATATTTAATATGTATATTATTAATAATAGGTCCTATATAACGACAAGTGTTTAACTTAATGTCCATAAGATTACATTAAATCAAATAATAATATTTGCAAGAAAGCTTACGATGATACAATAAACAATAGTTCAAAGAATTTAACTATTTGTGGCTTTGAAAAGGTCTATATAATTGGATTTATAATAATTATTATCACAACCTTTATTTGATATGAAACCAAAATAATTTACCTCTATCTATATTTGCCATGAAAATAGAATAAATCTTTTTTGTATGAAATTTTTACTATTCTTATTTGTATTTAGCAAACAAATATAAATTGTTTATTGAATAAAATTTGTTCATCTTTATATTTTTTCTACTTCTTTTTAAGCTAATTTTATTTTTTTATAAATTTTCCATTTTTATATTTTATTTAAATACTTATTTTAATAAATTAAATTTTATGTTCATAGCGAGTAAAGAAACTATAATCAACAGTAGTATTTTTAAAATCAACTGATAGAATTTACATTATTTTTTTCTTTCTTAATCTTTTTTTTTAACTTTTAAAAGAGCAAAAAGTATATTTTATTAAAGAAAATATAGTAAATGTAAATATAAACTAAATAAAAAAGTAAAATATTTATAAAATACAAAAACTCCCCCAATTATACTTATTTCGTTTAACAATTATTTCCCTTCTAGAATTACTTAAAAAAGGGGGTTAGTTAATCATTAATTAGTTATGATAATTAACTTTTGAGATAATGAAAATAAATATGTGTAATGGTATATTTAAATTTACTTGATATAAAAATTTTAGATAATTCTATTATCAATGTATAAAAAACTATTTTTTTTGTTATGAATACAGGAATGTGTAATTTTAATTTAAAAAACAGGATTGGGATAGTTTTAATTGCTGCTTTTATATCAAGTTACAAAGCATTTTGATAGATTTTGATTAGATTAGATAAAATTAAGAAGGTTTTTTTGTAAAATAAAAAAAATTAAATTCTTCTAAATTGACCTTATTTGGCTACCTATTTTTGATTACTATTAAAAAATATTCTATCTAACAATATTTATAATTCATTTTGTATGATTTTAAACATTTGTTAATTTTTTTACTGGATAAATAGTTATATATACACATATTAATACATTAAAATTTTGTTATAGAATTTGTTATTTAAAATAATTTAATTAATTAAAGATTTGTTATTATTTAAACATTTTTTAAAGCTAGATTTTTTATATTTTTTTTTCTTTTATTTTCAATTTATCTAAAACTTTCTATTTTATATACCAAATATTTACTTTTTTCTATTGGCTTAAGTTAAGCTGGTTTAACTTTTTATTAAAGATTTTTTATTTTTGTATTTGCACTTTCAAGAAGTTGTAAGCGATTTTGTTTATTACATATCTGATCAAGGCTAATGATACATGCTTATCTTTATTTTTTATGTAAAAATCGACTTTTACATTCTTTAATTTATCATTCATTATTCATAACTATTTCTTGCAGAAGAATTAGATGAATTAGATTCTAATGATACTCTGTATCTCGGAATGATGATTTCTTGTTACATTCTTTAGGAAGCAAGCACCTATACATATCTTTTTTAAAAATTGATAAGGAGATTTGTGAAAACTTCAGAAATAGATTTATCAAGATTGGTAAAGCGAATATGCTTGATATTTGTTGAATTGTTTAGAATGTATTCAATAACAGAGTTAAAAATAATCATAGCACTCTTTTCTTTGGAAAATCCAACCATCTTTCCTGAGCTCATTATTGGTATTGAAATACTCTAGTACTAGTACAAATCACATAATTTTAAGGAATTAAAAATAGCAGTGCGAAGTTAAAGTTCAGCCTCTTCAGAATTTTAAAAAATCGAAGGACCTACAGCATGTATAACTTTTTTACAATTCAATTCACCAGCAGATGATATTATTGCATTGCCTGGCTCGATTTAACCATAATTTTAAATTATTTAATTGCATTCAGCAATAAGCTTCTTTCCTCCTTTATTATATAAAGATAATTTAAATATTAATTTATACATCGTAAATTCATAAAAAGTTAAAAATAATTTGTTCATTTACTACTTGATTTATCATAAAATTTATCGTGAATTAAAATCCTTTAAAGCCGGAATAAATTTTCCTTTCAAGTATTCCATCAAATATTTTACAAAAATATTTAATTTGCTTGAAATCAAAAAAAAATTTATATAAAAAATAAAATACCTTTATTGACAACTGCATGACTGATTCCAGTCGTATTAGAGAGAGATGAATTAGAAGGGTTTATAATCACTTCAGTGTTTTCGGTGCTAATGCAAGCAGTGACTACAGCAATTCTTAAATTCTAAAAAACAACAGCTTAGTTTTCAGAATTACCAAAAATATTCTTTTAAGTTATATTTAAGTTTTTTGGTACTTTTTCTTTCCCAGAAGACGAAGAAAATAATAACTTCATATTTCAATTCACTTTTCCAATATTTTTTATCAAGATTGTTTTAATTTAATTTTATTTATGCATTTTTAACTTAATGAATTGTTTTTAATTTGATTAGCGAATGTATGTAATTTAAGTAAAAAGAATCTATTTATTATATGATCACACATAATTTAATATTAAATCTATTTTGCATCAATTTTTTAATTTACAGACAGAGATTTTTTGGGGAGACCAAAAAAAGAAAAAGATTAGATTAATGTAAAACATGTATTTCGTAGTAATTAGTTAATTTAGTATTTTTACAAAACAAATGAAATAGTTTGAAAAATAAACAAAATTAGGATAAATGAATAGATTTGTAATTAAATTAGTTTGGAATGAGTATAATAGCAATCAAATTAGCGCACAAAATAAAATAATTAGTTTTGATTTTCAAATTGTAAGCACATAATCTAAATATAATTATGAAAGAATTTTAATCAAAATTAATTAATTTATTTATTTATACTATCTTCAAAACTGCTTAATAAATTTAATTTTTTTTCTATTCCAGAATTCTTCTTCTCTCAGCTAATGATTTCTATTTATAAACTCGTTTTAGGAAATCGAGTTACTTCATATCTTTTCGACAAAATCTCCTTTTAGTTTACATATATTTAAATTTTACCTAATATATCTAATTTTTTGCTTATCTAAATGCTGTAAGGTGTCAAATATTTTGATAAATTCTTAAAAAGACTTTAAACTAAAATAAAAGAATAAATAAATTAAATTAATAATCTATTTTTTAATTAAAATAAGTATATAAATAACATTTTCATTTCAAATTATTATTAAACATCTTTAACATATACTTTGCTTTATTCACTTTATGATAAATGGATTTTTATTAAATTTTAATTTTATTTTGTTAAGTATTGTTTTATTTGAAAGCAATTTTAAAAAATGTCAAAATATTTTATTAATTTTTAATTGATGAATTTTTATAATATTTTACCTTTTTCTTAATTAATTTAATTTTCCATAAAATTACAAAAGCATTTATTAATATAAATAATTACCTATAATTAATTATTAATCAAATAATAAAACGAAAAAAGACATTTAAGCCTTTTTAACTAAATATATTTATATATAAAATACTCAATGTGTTTGTTTATTCTTATTTTTCTTTTATATGATAAATGACAATAAAAAGTTACAATCTAAATAGTTAAATTAAGTAAAAAGTAAAAATATAAAATAGTTAAATAATGTACCATTAATAGTGTATATGAATATTCAATTGATAATGCAAAACATTAAAATAAATATAGTGTATTAAATAATACAAGAAAAATGTAAGATTTAATGATTAATTTCTTATTGAAAATAAGCAAAGTGAATTTAATGCTAAATCCTGTAGGTTATAAAATATTTTAAAAATAAATAGCGAGTCAAAAATTAATTCATTTATTTTAATAAAAACTTTGAATCACTTAATCTTAATTAATTTGAATCAAAAAATATCAATATATTTAAGGCTTTTCTACCTAATTCTTACTATTTTCACTTTCCTTTTGTTTGATTTTAAGTTCTTTTGCTTTACTTTATTTTTTTAAGTTTATCAAAACTTATTTTTGATTATACTATTATAAACATACTTATTTCGCATTTTAGGATAACTTCTAAATTTTTAAACTCTTAAAAAAACTTATTCAGCGTTGTAACACTCTTTTTAATAACCTCTCTTACCTTTTAAAAATGAAGGTAATATTTTTAGAAAAAAATTATTAGATTATTTTTTTGAAAAAATAAAAGTATGAAAATTGCTGTTTACATAAAATAATATTGAAAATAATTTAATAATAGGCATTAATTTTTTCTTTGTTTTTTTTATTAAAGTAAATAAACAATAATATTGCCACTTTTTAGTTAAAAAGTTTTTTAATTAAAAACACTAGTAGAAATAAGTTTTTGATTTTAAAAGATGATTAAATAAACTACATTAGAAGATCACCCTTCTCAAGATCGTTCTTCTATTTTTGACAATTTAAATAAAAATATTTTGCAGATTGAGAAAAATTAAGTATCAAGTAAAATATAGCACTTCGGTTTAAGTTAGATAAATTCAAAAATTTCATCACATCATAATGAGAGTCTTGTATTTTCATAATTCTAATAGAACGTTTAGGATAGTTCAAACTTCAAATCTAGAAATAATTCAGGTTTTAGTGATAATAATGATAACCTATATCAACAAAATAGTAAATAATAAACATAAGAACTTAATACAGGCCTGCAAGCCATATGCTAAAATTATTTCAGTGATAATTTTTTATTTAACTAAGAGAATATCCTTAAAAGAATGCAATTAAAGGTAAGAATGAAGTAGATATTAAAGTTTTTACCAAGCAAAATGCTAAAGTAACTCAATATAAATCATTTAAAATGGATAGGAGATTCTGCGGCTTATGTAGCTGATGAAAATAGGAAAAATGAAAGATATCAACAATCTGAAAATAGCTTAATAAATAATAAGAATTCAAATGTTTTCTCAAAAAAAGTAGAAGCAAATTAATTTATAAAATTTATTTTTAATGTGGTAAAAAAAATACCAATTTTTCATCCTGCTAATAAGTTTTGTTAGCTTTGGTACTTGATTTAACTCATATCAATCAATATAATCTTAATAATTCTACCTATTTAATTAGTATTTTCAGTAACATTTTATGATATAATTAGTAAATTTGGAACAAAATTAATATTCTTTTTTATGGTTTTGGATCACTTTATTAAGATGAATACAGGATATTTTTAAAAAGGAGAAGTTATTATGCGTAGACCTGAAATAATTAAAAAATATTTAATGGAACATTTGCTTGACGGGATAATTGCTGATTTTTCAGTTCTTTTTTGCTATTGGTTTGATGATGAATAAAATTCTTGGATTATGATACTTTACTTTTTTAAGCTAAGATCAATTTTATAAATAGAGAGGTTGCTTTTTGAAATAGTAGAAATATCTCCAATAAATATGAACTTTATTCAGCTTATCAAGCTAATAAAAAATATTTTGCTAGTTTCACATTATTTTGCTTGTGTTTGGGTACAAGTGGCATATTGGGAAAAAGCTAGTCTTTCTAGATGGAATTCTATCACAAAAACATGGATGGATTAAGTAGAAATTCTGAAACATGGAGGCTGGGGATCTTAGTATATAGCTGCTTATTATTTTTCCACAGTGACTATGATTACCGTGGGTTATGGTGATATCTATGCAGTTAATGAAACAGAAATGGTTCTTTGCATTTTCACTATGATTATAGCTTGTGGTTTATTTGCTTACAGTATAAATTAAATAGGTGTTATATTTGAATAATTTGGCAAAGAATAGAAATAAAAGGAAGGAAATATGTATATTATTAACAGGTACATGAATTAACATTAAATTTCTTCACACTTTCAGTATTAGATAAGATAATACCTAGAGTACTATTGGTCCCAGATAAAAGAAAATTATGAGAAACAAGAGAAAGAAATAATAGGTTAACTTTCTGAAGATTTAAGATTTTAGATGAAACAGGAAGCCAATCGGTTAGTTTTGAGAGACACAAGTATATTTTCAAATAACTTTTCTCAAAGTTTAATATTGCGTCTTGCATCTTTAATTAAAGAAAGCACACTAATTCCAGATTAGAAAATAATTTAATAGAATAGCGATGACGACGATGGGTCTATATATTTTATCAAAAAAGGTTCACTAAAAGTAATTTTTGAATATAATTTAGCTCATAGCTAACAGTAATGAAATTTAATTAAAAATTTTATTTTTAAATTATAAATATTTTTGAATTAATTAATAATTAAGGTAGTATGGTTAAAACTTAAAATATTCTGAAAAAGATAAGGAGTTTATTTTACTAAAAGAAGGACAGTATTTTGGGTAAATAAGATTTTTTACAGGCCAGCCAAGAAATGCAACAGTAATTACAACTGATTTTACCAAGTTGTTGAGCATAAAAAGAGAGGATTTTTTAAATTTAATTAAACAATTTCCATAAGATTATGAGACTCTAGTTCAAATCAACCATGTTTATTAGATGACTGGTATATTACAAAATTGTGGTATAAAGTGCTATTCTTGCTAAAGTTTGCATCACAGTGTAGTAAATTGCCCTCTATTGTAATATAAATGTGATAAATATAAGTTAATGCTAAAAAATAAATTTCTTGAATCTAAACAAGCCAGAGATCCATGCTTTATTAGAGAATGCCAATTCAAAAGCCATGCGTTTTATTATCTATAAATGAATTAGATATCAAAATTTGATTTTTTGGATTCTTTAAGTTTTAATGATCTAAATGAAGATAACAGCTAAGCTGAAATTAGAAATAAAATAAATTAAAAAGAGGAATATAGGCAATTAGATAGTCTTTTTCCTACTACTAGGTAAGATAGTTAATATAATATCAGATAAGAACGTAGTGACTAAAAAAGAAAAACAATATTAAATCAAAATCCTGAATTTTCGATTAGTTTGTCACCTTTGAAACCTGGAGTTTCTTAAGTACCTAGTAAGTTAAAATACAGTAAACAAACTAGTATAGAGACATAAGAAATTTCATCAAATGAAGATATCAGAAAACGAGCATCGTAAATAAATATTTTACCTTATTTTTCAAAACATTTTAATAAGGAATCTTATTGTTAATTACTTCACATATTTAAAAATTAAAATTTAAATTCTTTAATTTAGGAAAAAAAATAAAAATTAAATATATATACATATCATATTAAATTTAATGAATAAATATGTATTTTACAAAATTATTTTAAATAAATATTAATGATTATTTTATGTTAAATTTTTTTTACTATTGAATAGAGTTCAATAAGAATAAACTTCAACAAAAGACTTTGAAGATATGAAAAAATAAAATGATAATATGATAAAATATTTTTTTTAAAGAATTGATACTCTGATTGAACAAAGAATAAAAGGACCATAATATCCTTTTTATGAAATTTAGAAGCATTAATAGTAGTAATAAAATTTAGAAGATAATTACCAAAATTAAGATCCTTATAATGATGCTTCTTAAAATAATTAAGATGTAAAATAATTTCGAAGAATGGCATCAAGAAAAAATACCACTTTAAGAAAAAGAAAAAGCACGTTTATATTAAATAATAATAATAATAATAATAATAATAATAACAATAACAATAATAATAGCAATAGTTATACTTTTATTCAAGATTAGCAAAATTTAGCAAATATAAATAAAAATTATAGCAATTAGTAGTCAAATATAAATAGCAATTTAATTTAGTAAAATTCAAACAGCTAAATCATACTTACAGATTATCCACCTTAATTTCAAACTATAGGATAAAGCCAAGATTAAATTAGAAGTAACAGAAATATCTAATTCGGTTAAAAATAATAGATTTCTAGCTATGAAAAAAAGTTTTTAGAATTTAGTAAATTTATTTAGTTACAACAATAAAATTTTGTAAATAATAATTAACAACAACTTTAAAACTAAAATCTTAACGAAAGTGACTTATATTTGATTGAAAATAGTTTTGACTCTTACCATATCTTCAAAAAATTTCTTGTACACAATAATATAGATAAAGTAATAAAAAGAATAAACGATAAATCTATTTAACTTTTAGAATATTATCAAAACTAAATTAAATTAAAGATTATTTTAAAGAAGAAGAGGAGAAAATAATTAAAAATTAAAAAAAGTGTTTTAAATTAATTACATATAAGCTAGTAAGCTCTCCCCTAAAAAATTATAAAGGAAAAGTCATGGTACAGCCAAAAATAACCATAAATAGAAAATACATCTATTAATTAATCATATCGTGGGATGATTGATAAATCTGAGAAATCTGATATTTAAACAAATCAAATAGATATTTCAATATGTTTTGATGAGCAGACCAATGCTATACCCAACAGTAGCAACAGATTTATACCAATTAACAAATAAATAATAACATGTTAATTTTAAGATAATAAAAAAATAAATTCTATTTCAGATATCATCTCTGCAGCTAATTAAAATAGAATCATATAAGCTTAATTTGATTATAATTTAGCAAATAATCAAGAAAATAGCAAAATAGATCTTTATCAATTTTTCAAATCACACAATAGCTAATTAAATTCATGTACATTATCTTCGAATTTAGATGAATGAGTAGTAAATAATATATCAACAATTAATTAATCAATTTATTTTTATCAAAATTTTATTAATTAAGTTAAATATAAAGTGATCATTTTATTTATATAAATAATTAAATTTATTTCTTAATATTAAATGTATATTTATTTATATAAAATGTATAAAAACCAATAGACAAAAGCTCAATTTAATATTTTATTTTATTTCAATTCTTATTTATTTTCATTTAACTCGTCAATTTCTTATTAAAATAATTTTTCAACAAAAAATTGCATTGATTTTTTTATTGAAAAAAAGTTTATATTATTTATCAGTGAGTACAATTTATTTGAAAATTCATAGACACAAAATATTTATTAATTTATTTAATAATAATAATAATAAATAACGATTTAAATAAATGCGTATCTTATATATTTTGAAGATTGATAATTTTATTAGCTAGACAATACATAGAGATTCATTATATTGTGATTTTTACATTTCGCTGTGTCTGTCTGTCTTTCTTTGTCTCTTTCTGATTGAATACTTAGTTTGTTTGAAAAGGGAAATTAAAAATAAATAAAGTTAAATTGCTTTGCATTTGATATTAAATAAAATAAGTAAAGAATTTGTTTATATCTTAGCTAAAAGAAGAAAGAAGAGTCTATATATAAATCACATTCAATATTTAGTTTTACCTACTTCTGCACTAAAATATAAATTAAGATAATATAAAAACTAGAATAGAAAAATTTAAGATATGGCCGATTAGCGTTAGGTTATTGATCAATTCAACACAGTAAATATATTTACATTATCATAAAAAAAATATCAAATCTAAGATATATTCTGAAAATGAATATGCAATTAACATTATTTCCGTATTAAAAAGCAAGCAAATGAAGTTATTTAAGGAGAAAGATAAAGAGGAGATGAGAATACTGGTGAGCCTATTTCATTAGTAGGTCATTTAGATTCATTGAAGATGGGTGAATATGCTGTCAGATAAAATCCTAAAAAGATTTTAGATATGATGAAAAAGAATGAAGACTCAAAGCTCAAAAAAAAGAAAGCAGACAATTTAGTTTAACCTAAAAAGAAAACTAAAATAGTAAATTTTGATCAAAATTATTAACTAAATTAGCAAGTTAAATTAAAATATTTTTTCAATTTAAAAAAATAGAAAATTGAAAAGAAAGATATTTTGAATGCTGAAATTGACCCTTCAATTTTATATAAGGTAAGATTTATACAAAAAAATATTCTCGTTATCTATTTATTTATATGCATGTTTATTTATTTATTATTTATTTTTATAAATTAAGACATGTATTTGATTTTTATATTAATTTTTCATCTTTATATAAATCTCTATAGCCTAAAACTAACGAAAACAGGATATTGTACGAGAGTATCTTAAGCAAAGTTAACAAAATTTTAACAGATTAGCCAAGAGATGTTCTCATAAGTGTAACAGATAATATTCTTGCTACCTTGAAAAATGATAATTAGAGAGATAAGGAGAAAAAAAAAGAAATTGATTAGCTTATCTAGACTGAAATTCCTTAAGAAATATTTGATTCCTTATTAACTACTGCAATGCAAATCAATGATTACAATTAATCTTATGAATAAAATGAATAAAAGTATGGCAATGATGAAGATCAAGATATGGGTATTGATGAAGAAGATGATGAAGATGATAATGATGATGATTAAATCTAAGCTTAAGTTTAAGATTAGCAAGATATTGATGAAGAAAGTGACTAAGAAGATGAAGATTAGGAATAAAATTAATAGATTAAAGCTCTTAATGTAAATATTTTTTTAATTACGTTTTAATTAAGCCCTTTTAATATTTATTTTGATGAAATACAGGGAGACAACTTTAGCAATCAAAATGAAAAGAATGATCCTAACAATATTGATGTTAGAGCTATTGATGCATATTGGCTTTAAACCAAATTAAATGATGTAATAAAATAATATTTAATTTAAATGTAAACAATCTATTTACCTTTTGAAAATTTACTATGAATAGATTTATAACGACCCCATGTAAGCTTAGAAAAAAGATAAAGAAATATTGTCTGTGCTTAATGAACAAAATAATATTATTTGTCAAAGTCAATTAATTAAGATATTAGGTTATGATTAGTTTGATTTAATTTCTTTGCTTGAAAAAAATAGGTAAACCTCTATTTAGAAACTTTTATTTATAAACTAAATATTTTCTTTAATATTAAAACAGACACAAAATTTACTTTTGCACTTTGCTTTAGAGAGCTGAAAAGTAATAGGAAAAAGATTAAATCATTGAGTAAATGAGATCAACAGAAGCAGGAGAAAGAGTATGGGAATAATTACAAAATATTGATAAAAAATATAAATCAGATCATTTAAATAAATTTGACTCTAAGAGCAAGATGGCTAATCTTAAGGGTAAAGAAATGGATATTGAAGAGCTTATTACTGCAAACAAGATTACAGATGAAGTAATTCAATTAGTTTCAACTATTTTTCCATCAAATTAATTTCTTTTCAAAATTTTAAGGAATTCAATAAAATCAGTAAGAAAATACTTGACTTAGAAAGTTTAGTTTTCTAAGAAGGTTCTCACTTCATGAGCACTTAGCAATTCACTGCTCCAGAAAGAGCCACTAATTGTTCTTATAAAGGATACGAAGAGACAATTATAAATGCAACTTAAATCAAAGTAAATTATTTATTTAATTCATTTTCATCTAATAGTTTCTTGTAAAATAATCAGATAAACGCAGAATTAAAATAAGTTACAGCATTACCTGAATGGGCCCAAAAGCCTTTCGTAGATAAAGAAGTTAATATAAAAGAATTCAATCCAATTTAATCAGCCGTGTTTGATTGTGCTTTTAACAGAACTGAAAATATGCTGGTTTGTGCACCTACTGGAGCTGGTAAAACAAATATTGCCTTGCTTGCGATTCTTAACGTCATAGGCAAATATATTGACCGTAGAGGAGTTGTGAATTTAAACAAATTTAAAATTGTTTATTTGGCACCAATGAAAGCCTTGGTTGGTGAAATGGTTTTAACATTCACATAGAGACTTAGTAATTAATTATTCTTAATTTAATTAATTTTAAAATATTTAAAAATTTCCTTTCATAAATATTTTTAATCTGAATTTATTAAAATATTTTTTCACTAAATAGAATATTACGGCATTACTGTAAGAGAACTTACAGGTGATAGTTAATTGTCTAAAGAACAAATCGATTCAACTTAATTGATTATCGCTACACCTGAAAAATGGGATATTATCACTAGAAAGGCAGGAGACAGAACTTATACAGAGCTTGTTAGACTTTTGATTATTGATGAAATTCATTTATTGCATGATTAAAGAGGTCCAGTCCTTGAAGCTTTAGTTGCAAGAACTATAAGAATGACTGAATAGACCTAGGTAATTTATTTTATTTATAAAAGATAAGTTATAATTATTAAAATTATTAAATAAATAGGAAAATGTTAGAATAGTTGGTTTATCTGCAACTCTTCCAAATTTTGCTGATGTTTAGAATTTCTTGAGAGTAAAGCCTTTGAATAAAAAAGAAAATACTGGTGGTATGTTCTTTTTTGATCATACCTATCGTCCTGTCCCTCTTTAACAATCATTTATTGGTATTTCTGAAAAGAAGGCAGCTAAAAGAATGCTTTTAACAAATGAAATCTTGTACTAGAAAGTTGAGTAAAGAGCTTCTAAGGATCAACCTTTATTCATTTTTGTTCACTCAAGAAGGGATACTGTTAAAACTGCAAATTTTTTACGTCAATAGGCTTACCAAATGAACGAATTAAATAAATTTGTAGAGTAAATAAATTTATTAGTTAATGTATTAAAAATTTTATATTAAATTTATTTTAATTTTAAGAGAAGGGTCAAATGCAGAAGAAATTTTAAAGAAAGCTGCTGAAAATATCTAAAATAAAGATTTGAAGGAAATGATTGTCTAGGGATTTGCAGTCCATCATGCTGGTTTAAGTAGAGATGATAGGGATATTGTAGAAAATTTATTCTTCTAAAATCGTTATTAAAAGACAATTAAAGTTTTAGTTTGCACAGCCACTTTAGCTTGGGGTGTTAATATGCCTGCTTCTTGTGTTATCATAAAAGGTACTTAAGTTTATTCTCCTGAACTTGGTAAATGGACTGAATTGAGCCCTCAAGATATGATCTAGGTAAATAGCTGATTTATTTCTTTAAAAATTTTCTTTTTAAATAAATCTTAAATTACCCAAACAATTATTAAGTAAACTTTTTTTGTAAATATAAGATGGTTGGTAGAGCTGGTAGACCTGGCTTTGATCTAAGGGGAGAAAGTATTGTTATTACCTCTTTTTAGGAAAAAAATTACTATTTGAGTTTACTTAATCAATAACTACCTATTGAATCCTAATTCATTAGTTAACTCCCTGATTAATTGAACGCTGAAATTGTATTAGGAACAGTGTCTAACATTAAAGAAGCTGTTGATTGGCTTGGTTATACATATTTATATATTAGAATGTTGAGAAGCCCTAAGGTTTATCATATTTCAGATGAAGAATATGAAAATGATAGACTCCTAGTAAAGCATAGAGCTAATTTGATTCATTCAGCAGCTACTTTACTGGATAAATATGGACTTATAAAATACGATAAGAAAACCGGTATTTTCTAATCGACTTCATTAGGTAAGATTTCATCTCACTATTATATCAAATACCCTTCGATGGAAATCTATAATAAGCACTTAAAGCAAAATATGGGTGTTATTGAGTTACTTAAGGTTTTCTCTCTTTCTAATGAATTTAAATACATTCCTATTAGAGAAGAAGAAAAAGCTGAACTCTCTCGTCTCATGGAAAGTGTACCTATACCTGTTAAGGGTTCTATAGAAGAACCTTCTTCTAAAATAAATGTTCTTTTATAGGTAATTTAATTAAACAAATTATATTCACTCATTCTTTCCAATAAATAGATTTTCTAAATATCTCATTCTAAAAAAAATATTGAATATATAAAAGGCTTACATTGGTAAATTACCTATGGAAGGATATGCATTGAATGCTGATATGATTTTTGTTACATAAAGTGCTGGACGTATTATGAGAGCTATATTTGAGATTTCATTAAAGAGAGGATGGGCTTATGTTGCTGAAAATGCATTAAATCTTTGTAAAATGATTGATAAGTAAATGTGGAGCTGCATGACACCTATCAGATAGTTTAGATAATCAAGCAATAAGAAATTCGGTAAAATTGGTGAATCTATTTTCAGAAAAATAGAAAAAATAGAATAAATGACATTTAATCGTCTAAAAGCCATGAATGAATAATAATTAATGGAACTTTTGAAAACAGGTGATACTAAAAATAATAAGCTTGGTGCCATTCTTAAAAATAGAATTCGTATGATGCCAGAACTTAAAATAACTGTAGATAAGATTCCTATCACAAGAAGTTGTTTACAAGTTACTATTACTATCGATAAAGGAGATTTCTAGTGGGAAGACTCTTTCCATGGTGATTCAGAGCCATTTTGGATATTGGTAACTGACTGTGATGAAGAGGAATTACTTTACCATGAATATTTCACTGCAAAGAAGCACAAATTATGTGCAAAAAGATCCGAAGACGAACAAAGTCCCTACGTTTTCTAATTTATTGTAAGTCTATTTGAAAACTTGCATCCTGTATACTATATCAAAGTTATTTCTGACAGATGGATTTAGTGTGAGACTATTGAACCTCTTTTCTTTAAAGATTTAATCCTCCCTGAGTAATTCAGTGCTCCTACTAAATTGTTAGAATTCTAGTTAGTACCCACATCAGAATTAAGATTCCCTGAAGGAGAGGCTGTTCTAAAAGAATTAGGTATATTATTGATTCATTCATTTAAGAAATCAATTTTGAACTAATATTTTTTTCTTTAAATGACAATTTTAATTTTTTTAATAAATATAAATAGGAATTACTACCTTCAACAAAATATAAACATAAGTTTTGAATCAATTTTACAGTCAATCTGAAAATATATTCCTTGGAGCTCCTACTGGCTCAGGAAAAACAGCTTGCATTATTGTTGCTATGCTAAGAATTTTTAAAACATACTATGAAAATAAAAAAGTAATTTATGTGGCACCTTTTGAATCTATTTGCCAAAATATGTACAAACTATTTTCTAAGGCTTTTAAGCATCTTGGCAAAAAGGTTGCCATATTGACTGGTTAAACTAAAACAGACAACCAAATTTTTACCAAGTATGATATTATTATATCTACACCTGAAAACTGGGATATAAACACTAGAAAATGGAAAAAAACACAATAAATCATTAACAAAAATATAAAACTTTTCATTGCTGACGAACTCCATATGCTTAATGAATGTAATTCAACTTATGAAGTTATTGTTTCTCGTATGAGATAGTTCTCTTCATTGCTTTCTTCTAAATCAGAAGGCAAATAAGAAGGCAAGAAAGAAGTTAATCATAATTTTCAAATTATTGGTTTGGCTACTTCTGTAGCTGACTATAAAGAAATGGCATCATGGATTGGTGCTAATCCTAGCAATACCTTTAATTTCAGTCCTGATGTTAGACCTTACCCTGTAGATTTACATATTACTGGTTTTGAATAGCATCACAGAAAGGCTCGTTTAATTTCTATGCAAAAGCACATGTATTAAGGTAATTAATTTATTCTTTATTTTGGACAAGCAAAATTAATTTAATTAATTTATTCAAAGGTCTCAAATTATTCTTAAAATCACCTCAATAGTAAGGCATAATTTTTGTTTCTGATAGAAAGTAAGCTAAAATCACTGCTATTGATTTGTAAACTTTAGCCGCAGGTGACAATAATCCTTAGAAATTCTTGAAGGTTCCATATGATAGTATTTAAGAAATAGTCGAGTCATTAAGAGATCTCTCTTTGAGATAATCATTAAAATATGGTGTCGGATTTATCTATGAAGGTATGAGTGAATAGGAAAGAGAAGTTGTTGAGTCACTATACTAATCTGGAGCTATTTAAGTTCTAATCTCAACATACAAATTATGCTGGGAGCTCAATCTTCACTCTTAAGTTGTTATCATCCTTGACAATCAAAGATATGATGGTCGTGAAAAGAGATATATTGATTATACCATTCCTGATATGCTTTAAATGATAGGTAAATTTCATTTTATTTGGATTTAAATTAATTTTTTATACTTCAAAAAAATAGCTTATGCTAAGAGTAAAAACGCAAGTGCACAAAACGCTTAAGCAGCTAAGTGTTTAGTCTTTTGCCATTCTCCAAAGAAAGAATATTATAAGAAATTCTTATTTGAACCTTTCCCTGTAGAATCAATCTTATCAGAAAACATAACTAATCACATTTGTGGTGAAATTTATGCTGAAAGAATTACTTCTTTACCAGCTTGTATTGACTGGAGCACTTGGACATTTATGTATAGAAGATTATCTTAAAATCCTTACTTCTATGGACTCAGAGAAGTTTCAGGACCTGCCATTAATGATTTCTTGTGTGATCTATTTGAAAAAGCTATTGAATATTTAATAGAATATAAGTGTGTTAAAGAATTAGAATAGCACAATTTAGCTCTTTTAAGTTTAGGTTCTATTGCAGGATATTACTATATTGATGTATAAACAATATAAATGTTTAATGAGAGAATAAAGCCAGGTAATTTTACTTTGTAATTTAATTTTTATTTCTTATTTTTTTTCTTTTACATTCTTAGACTAATCAACAAAGCATTTGATTAACATCATCTGCTCTGCAAATGAATTCTTGGATATCCCTGTTCGTCACTAAGAAGAAAACCTATTAAAGTAATTGAATCAATAAATTATGTATCCTGTAGATAGTAGCATTGAAGTTTTCAATGATCCAAATGTGAAAGCATATATTTTACTTTAAGCTTATTTCTCACGCTTGAACCTTTCTGCAGATTTCTCTTATGACTAAAAGCTAGTTTTAGACAAGGCAGTTAACTTAACACACGGATTAATTGAAGTTATAAACTCAAATGGCTTACCAAAAGAGGTAAATTATATAAAATTTTATTATTAGCTTATATTGATGAATTTAATTAGGCTATAAAAGCAATGAGATTCTCTCATATGATAGTGCAAGCAGTCTGGACTGATAGCTCTCCACTTTTATAACTTCCTCACTTTAACGAGAAAATAGTTAAAGCTCTAGCAGATCTTGATGTCAAATCAATTAATGATCTTCTTAATAATGATGAAGCTAGAGATTAAGTTTTCGAATAGTTTAAATTCTCTGAATCAGAAATCGAAGAAATTGCTAATGCAGCAAACAGATATCCTGATATTAACTTTACATATAGCATTTAGAATGTAAATAGCATTTATGAAGGAGATGATAAGGTTAATATGAAAATATCAATCACAAGAGAAGGTGAAGATTATACTGATTTTGTTGTTGCACCTTACTATCCCAAGGTAATTTATTTGGTATTCTAATTTGTAGTATTTACTTATTTCAAAAATAAAATTAGTAAAAAGAAGAATTGTGGTGGGTAATGGTTGCAGATACCAATAAAAATATACTTCGTTGCATAAAAAAGCTTGGTTTTAAGTAAAAGGCAGATGTTGACTTCTAATTTGATGTACCTGAAGCTGGTTCTCATGAACTAAGAATAATTTTAATGTGTGATTCTTATCTTGGCTGTGATACAGTAAATAAAAAAAATTAATTTATTTAAACAAAAATTCTAATATTTAATTTTAAAAATAGGGAAAACAATTCACTTTGAATGTAAAACGTAGAGGTGCTAATGGAAGTATGGAAGACGAGTGAAAGTTTTTATTATTTAAATCTTGATAAAGCTAAAGTAACTCTATGAAGCTAAAATTAATAAAAATAATAATTTTTAAAGTTATAATATTAGATAAACAAACAAACAAATAAATAACTATTTATTGTATAAAATCTTTATTTGTATGAGTGAAAATTCTAAAAATTTTAAACTTAAAGAAAAAAAAGAATTAATTGTAAGATAAAATAAAATATTTTAGAATTTGGAATGAAAGTTTGAATTAATTATTTTGAAGCTTCATGTTTCGCTGCATTTAAAAATTGAATATTTGAATTTAAATAAATTTTTATTTTAAATAATAAAGTAGTAAAAATTATTTTAATTTAGAATTTACTAAAGTACTAAAGAACAAATGAACTAACTTATTAATCATTTTAAAAATTATTTCTTAAAAAATAGATTTGTTAAAAAAAAATAATATTTGAATCATTTTTTAATTTAAATAATAAAAAAATAAAAATAAAGTATTTTAGAATCTAGTAAAGAGTGAAAAACTAATTAATTATTTTAAAATTTTTAATTAAAAGCTTGAAAAATTAAATTTATCATAAATTTATATAAATTGAATATTATTAAAGAACACAAGAACTCATAAATCGTTTTAAAATTGTTTCTTAAAGAATATAAAAGTTGTATTCATAAATTCATATCAATTACATATTTGAATTTGAAAATTTTTTTGTTTCTTTAAATATTATAAAAAAGTCAAAAAGAAATAAACTAAGAAAGTTGAAAATTTGTAAATGTAAATATTTAAACAAATTGCATAAAAATAGTAAAATAAATAACGAATAAAATATTATTTAAGTAATTTATGAAAAATTTGAAGAAAATTTATTAGCTATTACAAAATATTCAATGACATATATTAATGTAAACATTTATTTGAATTTTATTTAAGCGCTTAAAATTTATGAATATCTTATTATCCATAATAAATTTATTTTGCTTCTTACAAAAATTTTCACTAGTGGTGATTCTTCATAACGTAAACTCCCTTAATAAAAGCTAAAACGAAAGTTGTGAGGATAGAAACAAGAATAAGTAAGGAAGATATTCTTCTAAGGGGGTGAGTAGCACCTTAGTTGGAGATGTAAGCAAGAGAGAGGAGTCTTGCAAAAACTTGAATGAAACCAAAAACTGAAGCAGTGATAGGGAACTATAAACCAGCAACTAAGAGGAAAAAGACTGAAATAGGAAGGGTTTCTTAGAAGTTAGAGTGAATTCTTTTAATAATAAAATAATTGTTAGTTAGTTTGTTAACACCATACTTAAATAGTATAATTTATATTGTAAAAACTCTTTCATTAATTTTTTCAATTATTTTTATAAAGTACTAAAAATAATTCTTAATTAAAATAATTTTACCTTTGGGCTTTATTGAATAATAACCAAGAATAGTAGTCAAGTCTCTAAGCGTATACACCACTACCCATATCAGGATAACCACCAGCTTCAATAGATCTTTAAGTAACGTCCTTTGAAATAAAAGAATATATTTATTTAAAGTTAGGTTGATTAAAAATAATTTAATTTTTTCTGGTAAATAAAACTGATTGCAATAAATATTATGAATGCTTCTTACTTTATGGAGTTGTCCGAACTCAGCTTCTAAGAAGCTCTTATTAAAAATTTTAGATCTGTAACGTCCAACGAGGAAGTATCCATAGACAGCGCATTGGAAGCAGAGAGTTAAAGCAGAGATAACTACCAAACCGTACATCTTGTCAACAGAAATAACAGATTGGTTGTCAACAGGGGCGTTTGCAGTTGGAGCAGGATCTTCGTAGAAGTGTTAGAAAGTCATTTTATCAAGCTAAGCTATGATTTACTTTTTATTTTCTTTTTAATAATTTGTATTTTTACAATAATTAGGTAAAATCAATTATTTATTATATTTGCTTCTTTTTTTCTTTGTTTCAAACAGAAAAATTAATTAGCTCTAAGCTTGTTTGTATGCTTGCTTAATTGATTGATTGATTATATGATGTAACTCAGTATCTTTATAAAAAAATAAAGAAGTTATCCTTATGAATAAATTTTATTTATGCTTATTTAGCTATATCAAATATCATTAAATATACTTTTCTCTTCAACCTTGAATCTGCAAACAATTATATAAATAATACTAAGTTTAAATATTCCAGTATTTAAAATTCTTATCTATCTCTTTACTTTTTAGCTACCTTTGCTGTTCTTTTATTCATTTTTATCTTTAAAAAATAAAATTGAAATATTTTTTCCTTTTAAGTATTTCATTTTCAATAAGTGTATAATATTTGTTGAAATAGTTTAATTAACTCTATTACAATTTTTTAAATAAATAAAGTATTTTCTATAAAATAAATATTCTTATTACTATTCTATCACTCAAATATTCCAGAATATAAATTAATTCAACCATTTCTAGAGTTATTTTAATTTAATTTAATTATTTAATCAAAACAAATTTAGATACATTTTTCGAATTTCTGTTGATAATTATTATTTCAAAAAAATCTATTCATATTGCTTGTTATAGAAAATATAGTAAGCCATTGATTGATATATGCATTTTTTGAAAACGGAGAAATAAAAAATTAATAAATAATAAAGGCTTATAAACCAAAAAAGGTATTTTAAATTATAAAATTCATTTAAATGAATTCTTTCTAAAGTACGGTCTTTAATTAATTGCGTATTTGTTTCTCACCAGATAGAGATATCAGAAAGTGATTCAATATTGATAAATCTTTTAAAATAAAAATTTTGCATTGATCTTAAGAAATTAAAGGAAAAATATAAAAAATGTGTGAGAATCTATCAAAAATTACAAAGAGTCAAAATGACAAAAGAGAATATAAGGCAATCCGTCTTGAGAATAAGATGACTATTGTTTTGATTTCTGATCCTGGTATTTTTCATTTTAAAAATAAATATGATTAGAAAAATGTTTGTTTCTTATTGTTTTAAATCATACTCATTTATTTACAATTAATTAGAAACTGATAAGTCTGGTGTAGCCATGAATGTGTTCGTTGGAGCTTTAGAAGATCCAGCTGATGTAATTAAATTATATTTTTAATATAAAATTATTATAAAAAGCTAAAAAGCTTAAACATAAAATGATTTAATTTCCAACCATATTTAACAGCGTGAAGGATTAGCTCACTATTTAGAGCATATGCTCTTTTTAGGTACTGAAAAGTATCCAAATTAATCAGAATATATGGATTATCTTTCTAAAAATTCTGGTCTCTTTAATGCATACACAGATTTGATGGAAACTAATTACTTCTTTGAATGTTCAAATTCTGCATTTGAAGGTGGTATTGACCGTTTTTCTCAATTCTTTATAGCTCCTCTATTTACAGAAAGCTGTGCTAAGAGAGAAATGAATGCAGTTAATAGCGAACATCAATTATACTTCAAGTAAGATATATGGCGTTAATTCTAACTATTGAGGCACTCTGCTAAGAAGGGGAATCCTTTAAATAAGGTATATTTTTTAAATAAAATAAAGCAAGTTAAACTACTTTTAATTCAAAGTTTGGTGTTGGGTCTTTGGAAACACTGGATCACCCTAATATTAGAGAAGATCTTATTAAATTCTTTGAAAGGTAAAATTTTATTTCTACTTGTAAAAAAGTTTAAATCAAAAAATTAGTTCATTTAGAAAAAAAGAAATTTAATTAATAAGAGATAGGTTTACTACATTTATTTTTAAACAATAATAGATATTATAGCAGTAATCAAATGAAGCTTGTTGTTTATAGCAATCAGTCAATTTCATAGTTAGAAACATTAGTGATGGATAAATTTTGGTCTGTTAAGAACAAGGATATTGATTCTCCAAAGTATGAAGAGAAGCCTTTTGATGATACTAATTAGGGCAATTTCTGGAGAGTCACTCCAGTAAAAGATGAAGATTACGTAAATTAGTAAATATTAAATACTTAAAATTCACATTAAAATAAATATATAGCTTAAATTAATGTGGACTCTCGACCACACTCTTCCACATTATAAAAGTAATCCTGCTAAGTACATTAGCCATCTAATTGGCCACGAAGGTGAAAATTCTTTGCTCTCATTCCTTAAAGAAGAAGGGCTAGCTTTAGAATTATCTTCAGGATACCATGACTACATGAACTTATTCACACTTTTTGAAATTGAAATAAAACTCACTCAAAAAGGCTTGTAGAATTACTAAAATGTAAAATAGAACCATTTGTAATTAAACTTTCATTTTAAGCTTTTAATAAATCTATTAATAGGTAGTTAATACCACATTTGCTTACTTAAAAATGCTTCGTGAAAAAGGAGCTTAAGAGTGGATTTTTTAGGAAATAAATACTATCAATAAATTAAAATTTGATAATGTAGATAAGTAGAAAATTATGTAATACATTCTCACCCTTGCTTCAAAATTGCAATACTATGAAATTGAAGATATTTTAGTATAGCCTTACTTATTTGAGTCTTTTGATAAGGAATTGATTTAAAAGTATATTGACTCTTTAAAGACTAGCAACTTAAGAATATTCTTACAATCTAAAACTTAAGAGTCTTTATGCAACTTAACTGAGCCTATTTATGGCACTAAGTACAGTTGTGAAAACTTTGATGAAACAACAATAAAATCTTTTGAAAATCCTGATTTGAGCTTTACTAAATCACAAAAAAAGCTTGATCTTCCTCCTCCAAACGATTTTGTTCCTAAATCTATGACAATATTTGGTAGTAAAAATGATGAAACTTAATCAAAGTTACCTGTCCAAATTTAAGATAATGTTTGGTTTAAGCAGGATAACACCTTTTTAACCCCTAAAGGTTAGATTAGTCTGTTTATTTACTTCAAAGAGTAATTTTTTTTTTTAATTTAATTTTATAAAATAAACATTTTTATTAATTTAGCTGCGACCTTCCTCATAATGTATAAAATGTTTTACATTCTAAAATATGGGAACTTTTGTTCAATCATCATGTAAGCGAGCTAACTTATATGGCAGAATAAGCTTATTTAAGCTTTAGAATGGCAATAACCCCACTTTAATTAAAATTAGACTTTAAAGGTTTTAACGATTCTTTGCCAAGATTCACTTTATAAATTCTTGAAAAATTAGTCTCATTTAATCCACTTGCAAATTAAGAACTGTTTAATAATATTTATGAAGAAGTTGCTAAAGAGACTGACAACTTCTTCAAAAATCCACCTTTCTAACAAATTGCTCCTTACGTTGATTATTTGGTTCGTACTGGTTTCCACTCTCCCTAATAAAAGGCTGAAGCTATTAAAGGAATCACTTTCGAAAGCTTTACTCACTTTGTGAAGCAATGGTTAAAGAATTTACGCTTCGAATGGCTTATTGTAGGTAATTTTGAAAAGTAAACTGCTTTAGATGTTACAAATTAGGGGCTTGAGGTTCTTTAAAAATTAAATTACAAGATGATTTAGCAATTTGAAATTAATTAAATTCGTGCTTATTAATTAATTCCAAACTAAACTATTGTTTGGTAGAGACATTTACCTGAAGGAGATGAAAATTCTACTTGTATATAAACTTAAAAATTTTTTAATTAAAATTAATAAGACATTTTTTTAAAAAATAGGCACAAAGCTATATCAATACCCTTAAGAGTGCACAATTAGAAACCATAATTTACTTGACTTAGTTTAAACTTTCTTAAGAATACCAGCATTTACTTAGTTAAGAACTGTAGAATAACTTGGTTATGTAGTATTTACATCTGTAAACACGAGAAGTGGAATAGGTGGTATTGTATTTGTAGTACAATCTAATGTCAAACCACCAATTGAAGTTTCAAATAGAATCAAAGCATTTGTGTAGTCTATGGAAGAAAAGTTAATAAATATGACAGAAGAATAATTTAAAACACTTGTTGAGGGTGTAAAAAATACAGTCAAAGAAAAAGACACTGACATTTTTGCTGAAACTGCTAGATACGAAGAAGCAATCAACACTTAGTATATATTTGGAAAGAGTAAAATCTTTTTATAAAAGTATTTTATTAAAGTTTATATTTTAATCTTAAGAACAAAAAAGAGTTGAGGATATTGAAAATGTAACCCTTGAAGAGTTCACTAAATTTGCTAAGGCTTTACTCTACTAAGAACCAAGAAGTTTAGAATTTTATTTGGTTTCTCAAAAACACAAAGAAGAATAAAACTAACTTTTAGATGATTTAATTCATAATGAAAACTATGCACATTACAAGGACATTGAAACAATTCAATCAAGACTTGCATTATATCCTTACTATTACTCTAAAGTCTGATTTTGAACATAATGAGTTTAATCTACTTAAAATTAAGGATATTGTATTGTTTATTCAAATTTAAGTTATCAAGTAAGTATTGTATAATCTTTTACCAATAAAAAAGTATTTTTATTGTAATTTTAAGTTGATTTAATAAAATATTGTACTAAATTTAAATAATAATGAAATTAGCTTTGAAAAATATAAAATAATTTTTTCATGCTTAACTTTTAATTGAAATTTTAAATGTAATTTGTAAAATAAAAGTTTTAATCTATTATGAAATAATTAATAATAAAAACTTTTATTTTTAATTTTAAAAGTGTTATTTTTAATAGTTTACAAAAATTTTCTTTTAAAAAATTGAACAAAAAAATTTTGAAAATAGATATTATAAAGAGAGAATTTATTATTAGTAGATAGGAATAAATAAAATATATTTAAATGTTTAAAATATAAAAATAGCCAAAAAATAAAAATTATTAATTCAACTTAAATAAAAAAAATGATTTTCTTAGATTTTTTTAGAAATACATTTAATTAATATTAATACTTTTGTTTTTAATTTATTAAATTTTGTTTTTTGAGTTTTAAAAATATGTCATTTAAATTAAAAAAAACTTTTTTTAACTTATTAATTTAATTATAAAAAATTTGCTTAGTAATTTATAAAAATATTAATTTCTATTAAAAACTTTAAAAATATTGGATGATGTTATATTAATTACATAAGAATCATAAAATAAAAGAATGGTAATTATAATAAACAATACTAGATAATAACAAATAAAAGAATATTGAGTTACTAATAAATAACTTCTAAAAATGAGACAATAATTAATTACCAGTAAAATGTGTAAATAAATATCTCTATTTAGAAGATAAAAAATATAGTTTTATTTAATTTTTTTGTATGTTTTTTTAATAGTTTGTGTAGAGAATCAATATAAATAGTATTTAATATCAACCAGTAATATCCAAATCTGGCCTATCTTAAGAATTTATAGAATTTTCGTTATTCCTACTATTTTCTTATTCCACTTCCATTTAGTCGTCATCTAAATTGTCTAAGTTAAAGCTATATTTAGGCTTAACCTTCTTAACTTCATTATTACAAATCTCTATTTTAAGAATAGAGTCACTTATCTTTATTTCAGATCCATCTTCTATCTCTTTCTAGTCACTTTCATTCCTTGATTCACTTTTTTCTCTATAGTCATTCAAAGAAATCCATGTTCCATTAGCACTTTCTCTTGTCATATCTCCATCCTTAAGCTACCACTTTCCTTTACTAAATAAAAAAATATATTTAAGATCAAGTGTTTTTTTGTAAAAAAAATAGAGGCAAATTAATAAATTATAAATAATTTTACTGATAGAATATTCTAGATTGCTTTCTTGATATAGTATTTATATTAATCTGAATAGTACATTCTTGAGAACGGCCTATCTTGAAACCTTAATCTTAAGCTTACTAACTAAAGACAAAAAGATGGTAAGAAACTTATGTGGAATTAACTTTTAGCTTGACATAAGGTCTGAAATTCTTTTTGCTATCAACAAGTTATGTAGTATTATTTTATAAATCATTATCTTGTTAATTATATAATGTTTCTAATTTTTATTATTCTTCAGCTGTGAGTCCATGTATGTTTGTGTTTGCTTTTTTCTCGTAAAGAAGGAAGTTGATAAAATCATTTTCATCGTATACCATATTGCCAGTATTTTCATTTGTCATAGCTCCACTATCTTCTCTACACTCATCTTTCTACATAAAATTGTGATGATTTACTTCGAGAATATGAAATTAAGTCTCTGCCCCAATCAAGAAGACCTATCCTTTTTCTATAATCTATGATTTATCGTAACGGATTTTTATGAATGTCCCTTAGGCGCTACCTATATCAACAATATAGAAAGAATTTTTAGGACGGACAAACTTCCAAATAAGTCTGAGGACTACATCAGGTATTCTTTGCGGAATATTAACTAAGAAAGAACTTCTTTTTATTCCTTTTAAAAATAAAAAGAAGTCATCAGGAACCAATCTAGGGATATGGAATCCATGTTTATAAATAATTTTGCAGTGGATTCTAGAGATGGCTCTGTCAGTTGGTGGAAGGACAATATCGTTTGGGTGGATTTCGTTTGGCTCTCCGTTTTAAGTAAGTTCCGGCTGTTTAGCACTTTCTTATCTGCCTATAATAATATCATCAGTAGCTGTATTTTTTTTAGATTTAACCATTCCTTTTGGAGTGATATAGTATACATTATTTAAGATAGAATTGTCTTAATTTGTTTTCATCACAGTCACTTTCATATAAGGTTCTTATGGATCATATTCTTAAGGATGTTAATTTTGGCGATAAGTGTAATATATTTTTTTTACTTCAGGAGGTAAGTGATTTTGCTTCTAAGCTTAGCTTCTGTTTGCACCTTAATAATTGTTATTTTAATTTATAGGTTATTAAAGTGATACTTATTACTATGATGATGATTATTGTTAATTTTATTATTGCTATTATTATAATTACTGTTGCTATTATGAAGATTATTATTATTATTACTATCCTGTTTGTGAGGGTATTTACTATTGCTGCTATGATTACCCTCTTGCAGAAGCCTGTAAAGGCTAATTAAGAGTTTCTAAAGGTAATTCTCCATCTATTCCAGCTTAAGTTGGCAAGTTACCATTAATTAAACGTTATAAATTTTCTCTTCTGTAGATTTCACTGGGATTTATTGAATAAAATTATTGATTAGGTGTAGGTGGCATCCTTGGTACACTAGAGTGATTTTAGCTGAATAGCTATTAAATTTATTGAATGTTTTGGCTGTAGGGAAAGCCAGACTATTGATGGAATTAAGAGGATTATTATTACTATTATTGTTAATTATTATTTATTACAGCCTTTTGAGTAAGCTGCTATAAGTTGAAAGAAAAAGGTAATGAAGGCTGTTGATTTTATTACATATTTAACTATTATATAGGAGGTATCCTACTTTCATAATCAGATCTATCTGTATTTATAGTTTAGGCATTTTAATTAATTTAAACAATTTACTAAATAGATGCTTAACTTTATGCTTAACCACTTGCTGGTATTGTTGGTACTATTTATGCTTGGTTGTTATTTAAAAAACCAGCTGCTAAATTAATTAATTAAGGGTTTTAAGGGATTCTAAATTATGATGGCATTTATAAGAAATTCTAAAATAATTGGTTGCTGTAATTGCTGTTTGCATTTGAAAACTGGGGTTAAGATGATTGTACTTCATTTTAATTGACTTATTACAATCTGTTTCTCGCACTATTTTCTGAGTTTTAGTGTATAGGAGAAATTGAACCGACATTAAATTAAAGCTGGAGAAGGTTATTAGAATCGTTGGATAGTTACTATTAATTTACTTAGAAATCAGTAATTAATGGATAGGATTGAATTTATTCCCTTACATTTGAGGCTTAGCCTATGTTTTCATTGTTTTTAGAACTAGAATTATCTTTCTTCAAATTCTTAAATAACTGTTCAGATTTTTTTTATTTTTATATTGGAAATTTTTTGAAAACAGGTTTTTCATTTATTTGATCTTGATTATACATTTTACTAAATATTGAAATTGAGTCTGAATTTTTCTGTTATGCTCTAAAGTGAGCTTTTAAAATATTTTTCTTCACAATTTTTTGTCTAGCACCTTAGGGATTCTCATCATCTAAAATTATTTCTCCAGCTTTATTATCTTTTTTATTTACATCTCCGCCATTTATTTAGTTTTTTCCTGAAGTTTTTTTTAAAGATTTTTGTTGCTATCTATAAAGCTTATTAACTTCTTAAAACTGTTAATAATCTTTTATCTCTTTAACATTTTACTAATCTTCATCATTTTCATCATCATCATCGTCATCGTCATCTTCTTCTTCATCTTCATCTTCATCTTCACCTTCATGATTATCATCGTAAGCTTCCTCATCATAATCATTGTCCTTTTAATCTTGAAGCTGAGCATCTAACTCTTCGTTTATTTCAATTATTTCATCTCTAAATCTTTTATTTTTGCATTTTTTCCTTGATTTTACATTTTATTAATTATTTTTTTCAATTTAATTTAACAAAAAATCTCTCTGCTAAGCTGGGGTTCCTTTTTCCAAGATCCAGCGAAAATCTTAAACTTCATAATTATCATCATCTTAGTCATCTTCTTCATTATTTTCTTTGTCCTAGTCAGCTTGCTATAAATTAAAGTTATTTTTTTCAAGAACAGCTTTATTATTGATTTAATTTTCCTTTTTCTTTGATATTACATTTTATTAATTATTTTTTTCAAATTTATTTAACAAAAAATCTCTCTGCTAAGCTGGGGTTCCTTTTTCCAAGATCCAGCGAAAATCTTAAACTTCATAATTATCATCATCTTAGTCATCTTCTTCATTATTTTCTTTATTCTAGTCAGCTCGCGATAAATTAAAGTTATTTTTTTCAAGGACAGCCTAATTATTGACTTGATTTTCCTATTAAAAATCAAGTTAATTATCTGAACCACCTTCCGGAAGCATTTTACCCTCAGCCTCCATATTTCCATTATTCTTCATATGCAAAGCTTTATACATAATTATATTCCTTTAATGTAGTCTTTATTGATCAAGCTAAAATTCTTCAAATATTTTTTAAAACTATAAATTCGGATTAATGCTATTAAAATTTTATTGTGCTGTAGAAAAGTTCTAGTTAATAGAGTTATTATTTGTTTTGAGTAGTTACATGAGTTGAGCTTGTTATTAGCTAACTTATACACTTGCTTAATTATCACTATTATTTGATTAAAAATTGTTGCTAATCTATGAAGAAATCTGCATTTAATTAGGTTGTTATAATTACTATTACTATGAGTTGGCTATTGAAAGATTTGAAGAGTTATTGAGGATTTATAAAGGATAAATTTCTTTGTTACCACCAGAGACATTAGCTAACTTTTTTATATATTTAAAATGTAATTTTTAATTCTTTTTCGAGATTTATCTTTAATTTTAGCTTTGTGATTATAATTATGAGTTATTTTAGTGTTTGGGTGAAGATAATTGAAAAGAAAAATGATTTACTCCTAATGCCATTTATGACCATTGAGCTTAGAAATTCCAAGGTGATTACTAGTTTGGCAACTGCTGTTAATTTGCTGCTTAAGATTACATTTTGTTTATTTATAAGTTTTATTGTAAAATGTCCTGTTATTGTTGATTTTAGTGCAAATTATTTTATTATTGTTACTGCTAAGCATTTAAATTTAAAATTTGCTAATTCTAAGAAGGCAACTAAGGTGGAGAAGTTTAAGAAGCTCCTTAAACATTTCCATTCTATTATGCTTATTACATTTATTCATTGTTAATCATATTTCTCGCATTTTATAAGCCTTGGTTTCTGCTATTCATCGTGATTTTACTTTAGCTATTCTTTTATTTTTTCTCCTCAATATTCCCCTTCCTGATAACTTTTTTTACTTTATCAATTGGAATCACTTTTGATTATAAAAAAAATTTGTTTTGATATTTTCTTCTTTCTTTTATTATTTATAGGATGAGATGAAATTTCTTTACTCTTTTTTAATTATGTATTTTCAAATTTTTCTATTGTATTTAGCTAATAATAAAGTGTGCCTTAAATTACGCTAAATTTACTTTGTAATTAAAAAAAATCATTTCAGTTTTTATCATAAAATTAATTTATGAAAGCATTAAAGGGCAATAATATAACATACTTAATCTTGAATAAAATAATATTTATTGTATATCGAAAATATTGTAATTGGGGTTCAATAGAAAACACATAAAAAGTGTTCGAGAGAAGATTATATTGAAAATAAAACACTACTCTCCAATCCAAATAGTATTTGCTTCAACCTAACTCTATCAAATAATATTAAAGATTAAAATGTATATTATTTTTAAATTTTGTCTTAAATTGAAGTAAAATTTAGCTTCAAAAAATATTCTAAACATTATTTGGATTGCAAATATAATAAATTCAAGAAACATTTTGATTAAAAAATTTAATTAGATTAAAAATTTAAATAATTGCTGTAAAAAGCTAGATGATTAAAAAGTGTTCGAGAGAGGATTTTGTAAAAATAATTTGAATAAGTTAGTAATTTAATAGAATAATTAATTTATGTGATTGAATTTGGATGGTGTTTTCTGAATTTAAGCAATAGCGCTAAATCTATCAAATGAATTAGTTTAAAGTTATAAGGTATTTACAAAATATTTATTTACTCTCCTTCTAAATAATAAAATATATTTTGACAGATATGTTTAAATAATTTTATCATTAATTTAAAATAATTTAAATTTTTAGAAAAAATAAAGAATTTCTGTCCTCAAATTAATTATTATTTGGCGCGTTTGTTTTGATATTCTAATTTGAGTTAGCTAAATTTTAACCTAAAAATTACATTTAATATTTAAAATTTAACATATTTTTTTTAATTTTTTCACATTATCATGTAAAGCCGAGTGGCGCAATGGTAGCGCAGCAGACTTCTAATCTGAAGGTTGTGGGTTCGAGTCCCACCTTGGTTGCCATTTTTATTTATTTTATCTTTAATTATACAATATATAAATAAAATTTCAAAATAAATTTTTTATTCAGATTTGCAACTAATAAAAATAAAAATGGCAACCAAGGTGGGACTCGAACCCACAACCTTCAGATTAGAAGTCTGCTGCGCTACCATTGCGCCACTCGGCTTTACACAATAAATCAGACAATTAATTTATTTATGTTTTATTATTTTTCAAATTTGTTAATAAATTTCAAATCAAAAAATGGCAACCAAGGTGGGACTCGAACCCACAACCTTCAGATTAGAAGTCTGCTGCGCTACCATTGCGCCACTCGGCTTTTACAACAATTAATAATAATAACTTAAATAATTTTCTTACTTTAGTTAAATTTAAAAAATATAACAAACCTTAAAAAGCACATTATATTTGATTAAGTTATAAAATTAAGATTTTTTAAATCTGAATTGTATTTTATATTTTAATTCTAAGAAATATTTTATTCAAAATATTTAGCTAAAAATAAAGAAAATTATTATAGTTTGGCTTATAATCTATTGTCAAAGCCGAGTGGCGCAATGGTAGCGCAGCAGACTTCTAATCTGAAGGTTGTGGGTTCGAGTCCCACCTTGGTTGCCACTTTTTTTAATTATTAAAGCTATTTATTTTCAATCATAATTTTACTTGATAAAAAGCAAATTAAAGGATTATTTTATCCAATTTTTATTTTTTTAGATGAATATTTTTTACAAAACGCCATTATTAAAATAATTTGAATAATATTTTTTGAAAAATTAACATTTTATTAAATTTAGAAAGTAACAAAAAATATTTTTTTCTAAAGATTTTGTATTCAAAAAATATAAGATCAAAAACAATACTAAATCGAGTTTATTTACGAAACAAATAAATAAATGCTATGATAATGATATTGATTATTAATTTTAATCATGATTTCTAATTTTTTTATTCTAGAATTGAAGAGTAAGCTAGTGGGTAAAAATACTTCGTGTTTTTAAGCTAATTTTGTTTTATTTGCTCTTTAAGAAACTAAAAATTTTCAATTTCTTACTGCTTTTTAAGTTCATTTATTTAATTTTCATATTAATTCTAAGCATCATTATACTTTTAGCAGGCTTTTAGCTAAATTTTATCATAATCAATAAAATTTTTTTATTAAATTTCTTTTTTTTCTTCAATTTATTGAGTTAGAAAATCTCTAAGTTAACCTTATAGTTACTTCTTATAATATGCTTAATCCTTTATTTCTTGTATGTTACTCTCAACATATTCATTTAAAATCTATTTCATTTATTATCTTTCTTCTTCTTTAATTTTTTTTTCTTTAAATTTTTAATGACTTTCAGCTTATTTTTTTAAAAATTCTTAGAGCTCTCTCTATCTTTATTGATTTATCATCAATCTCTATTCCTCTTACTCATCTAAATAATTAGTGTAGTTTTACATGTAAAATTTATCCTATTCTTTTTCATCAACTTTCTTTTTAACCTTTCTGTTTTCTTACTAGTATTCCTTTATTGCATTTTAATAAAATTCGAATTCTTTCTTCTTCCTCAAGTATATTTATTCTTACTCATATTTTAAATCTTTTTAACATTTTTCCATAGTTTCAGCTTAGGTATTAAGTTTTTTATTTTAATTCAATTATCTGTCTTGTTCTTTTTATTTTAACTCTTACTTTCTTGCTTATTTTATAGTATTATTTATATCTTAATTGTGTTTTTCTCTTTATTCCTACTCTTCAATGATCTTTTAGAAAACTATAAATTCTTTACCTCTCTAAATTTCTTCCTTTTTGTCTACTTATTTCTAAATAACCTATTCATCATAGCACTCTTTTAAGTATTTTTAGATATCTTTTTTCCTTGCCCTTTATTATTACTTTTCCCTTTCTAAATTCTCAGCATTCTTTTTAACAATTTCTGCATAATTTATATCAATATATTGTTACTAAGAAATAGTTTCAAGCAGATTTCCTTTTTATCTGTTATAATCGAAACCTTTAACAGTTTCATGGCAAGTGATTTACGATAAAGAATCTTCATCACTCTCATAATCACTTTGAACTGATTTTACATTTCTATTTTACTTTTTAAGATCTCCTTAAATTTGATGCTCCTACCTTATATTTTTTATTTCTTCAAATTTATCCTTCCACTCATTTTGATTTTAACACTTGATTTATTGAAAATCTTTGTGCTAAACTTTGTCTAAATAAGACCAATACGAGTTTTTATTGGATTTTCCCAAAGGTAAGCCTAACACATTAAGTAATTATTTCTTTTATATATCTTTTATGCTATCATCAAGTAAAATTTATTTATATTTAGTTGATTTTTTTTCATTTTCTTCAATAATTTATTATTAAATTTCATTTTATTACTTTTCTGAGCTGTGTTAATATTTAAGTTATCCTTCATTCAATTTATCATCTTTTTTAAGAGAGGGTTTTGTAATAGTAGGAAGGGGAGGTTGTTATTCTTAATTTAAAGGATTAGATTTGATTTATTATAAAGTACTTGAACTATTTTATTTTTACAAATCATTTAAAGGAGGAATCCTTTTTTCACATTAAGGACTCAAACTTCTATTTGCCTTTTTTAGAATTGATTTTATTCCTACAGATTATACTGATTATTAGTGTGGGCATTAAAGATCTTAACTAGATGAAATTTTATTTTTTTCAAATTCCTTCATTTGAATATTTTAGATTTTGTTGGATTCATTTGAAAGAGATAGTTATGTAGACCCAGCCAGGTTATTTGAATTTTCTTTAAATGATGACAAAGTTGATAAATTTTTAGGTGATAGTGATTAACCAGCTCTATAATTTTAATTTAAAGAGGGATAATTTACTTTTTTTACTTGATTAAATTTGTTATCCCTGATACTTTCTATTGAACTCTACGATTTCTAATCATTTATACAACTAATTGTAGATTAGCTATTAGAAAGTTTAAATACAACCATTTATTTTTTTTAACTAATTTATTCTAAAGCTAATTCTTTAATAATATTCTTAAGTTATTTCAAATTGAGTTCATTTATTTTAGTGTCTAGTTTTAACATAAAATCTTACACAGCATTTGAAATAGTTTATTCATCTAGTTAAGGGTAGTCTTTAATAAATTTACTTACAATCACAGATTATAATTATTTTCTATTCATCAATTTATTTGAACTATCTGATTTTGAAGTGAGTTAAGATTATCCTGAAAGAGGGCTTCTAGATGAAGTCGATCTGAAGCTCATAATTTTTTGATCAAATTTAAAATGAATTTATTTTCTAAAAAATACTTGCTAAAAAAGTTTTGATTTTATAAATCTCTACTTTTACTAATTTCTTTGATATTCAAACTTTAAGCTAATAATTTAGTTGTTGTAAAATTCTTAAAAAATATGATGATTCTACTAAACTAAAAGAAAACAAATAAATAAAGAACTAACTAAATAACTAAACCAAACAAACAAGAAAGCTAATATTAAGTTATCATCCAATTATTTAATAGAAATATTTGCTTAAAATTTTTGAAAGTAAGTTTTAAGTATAATTTTTAAAACGAAAATTATTTTTTTAAGAATTATTATTTAATAAAATAATTAAATATTTATTAATAAAATAAATAATAAGTCTGTAGTACAAAAGTAAATATAAAAATTTAGTTGAAAGGAATGTCTTTTCTGTTAAAACATCTATATGTCTTATTTTAAATTAATATAAGTCACTTCTTAAATTTATTCTTTTAATAAATAACAAATTAATTTAATTATTACTAACTTGTAATTACGTTAAATAAAATTAAAACACTCAAATATTTTGCTTCTATTTAAATCAAACTTTAAAAAATAAATTTACTTATTCCAACAAAAAATATATATTCAAACGACTCAATTAAAACATTTTAAAGGTGTAATAAATAATAGAAAAATAAGAACTTATTTAATATAACTCAACCAATAAATATTAATTTTACAATTTTTTATTATTTAATAGATTTTTTTAGATTATATTTACAACAAAATTCTTAAAAAACTAATAATAAATAAAACAAAATATTTTTTCTTATTTATTTGTTATAAATTTATGCTTGTTTCCAATTAGTATTTCCATTTATAAAAATTTTGAAAGGTGGTTCACCAATATTTATAAATTATATAATCTTTATTTATTTAAATGTTTTAATCAATGATAATTTTATGATTTATTTATTAACTTCATCTCTAAATCGTTTCCTGGTGTAGGTGTTTCTTAGTTATGTACAAGATGTTTTTCATCATGAATATAGTGTACATGACCTTATTTGTCAACTGCCTTTTAGGGAATGTGATCGAGCTAGCGGCCACGGGTGCAAAAGGGAAAAGTATATGAAGAAATCATTGCAAATAAGCTTGTAAATGTAAAAACTAAGAATGGTGAATATAAATCGATATCTATAAGAGTAAATATTAAATAAGGTATTAAAGTAGCACCTACTCTACCTACTCCTCCACACATTCCAAATCCAACAGTCCTAACTATTGTTGGATAAACTTCAGTACTAAAAGGATATAGCATAGCATAACACTATTTCATAAAAAATCTAGCAACAGAAGTGAGTAGAGATAAATAACTTCCTCCTCCTTAAAGATAACAAAAAAAATGGAAAACCATTGATAATCCAAAGCAAATTGTCAAAGAATTTCTTCTGCCTAATAATGGATGATCAACAATATAAGCTGAAAGAAATATTGAAGGTGCTTCTCCTAATATTGTTATGAAATAGCTTCCAAAAGTTTTTTTTGATTACCCTAAAATAAAAGGCATAATTACTAACTGCCCAAAGTACATAGCATTCTCCATGAACCAACATATCCACATTCTGATTGTAATCCCTTTTAAATCGTCTTAAAATAAAGCTAATATACTTGCTTAATGTTCCTTATTGTAAACTTATGAAGACCATGCTTTTAAACTATCTTTTTCTTCTTGTGATAAAACTGGTGCTTGAGCATCGTTTATTTTTATAATTCTATCAATAATGTCAAAGCCTTCCTCTTATTTACCTGTAGCTAATAAAAAGCGAGGAGACTCTTATAAATATGATGAGGAAGCTATAAATACGAATAATGAAGATATAGAACTTAACATCATCATTAATTTCCAATTTCCTGAAGTAAAGCTGTCTAAACAAATCATAGCTAAGATACATCCTACTAATTTTCCAACACTTACAAAAAAGTTTAGAAAAACTAATCCTTTACCACGATATTAAATAGGGATGATTTCGCTGAGCATAGATGTTGTAAGTGGAAGAGAGAATCCATATGTGAAACCATATAAAACTCTTACGAATCCCATAGATCCCACTGTTTTAACTAATACAAATGAGTTGCTTATTAAAAATAATGCTAATGAACTATACTAAATAGCTATTTTTCTACCATATCTATCTGCAATACTGCCAGTGCAGCATGAACCTAATGCAGTACCCAAATAAAATAAACTAGTTAAGGTAGCAACTTCTGTTGATGAAATGTGCCATTCAGCTTTTATAATTGGATTGATAAAGGACATTAAAACTAATTAAACTCCATCATTTAAATCTACCATGACTAATATTGCAATTGCAATATACTAATATTTGCCTAGCTTAATTCTTAAATTAACTAAATCGTCGAATGACATTTTGAAATGCTATAGTTTATATAATAAATCTATCTACTTTTAAAATACTTTACTTGATTACTTTAATGTTCAATAACTAATAAATTTCCTTTTGGTTATAGAAATCTAGAAGTTGTGTAATTATTTCTTTTAATTAATGATATCAATTTTAATCTTTTTTTTTGTTAAGGATACTAATTATGTATTTAAAATTGTCAATCACAAAATTTCATCAATTAAATATTAAAATCACCAAAGATATTTTAAACAATAATTTAAAAACTCCAAATTAATTATTTAGTTGTGCTTTCTATTTTCATTTAATATAAAATTTCTGGAAGGTATCACTGATATTGCATCATATTTTCAGTTTTTTAAACAAAAATCAATGAAAAATATTTCTTAAAATAATCTTTTCAATTAATTTACTTTTACTAAAATTCACTCTAAATTTCATTTTAGCAACAAACTTAAAAACAAAATTACCCCACAATAATAAGATTATAGTTATAATTTATTCAATAATCATAAATTAGGCTTAGCAACAATTTAAAAAATATTCTAACTTGAAAATGATTGGAGGATTGAATCAGAAGCATTAATTAATATAATTTTCAGAGCAAGAAATAAACTAAGCATTTTAGTCGTTTCAAAAGAGAATGGGAGAGTATTAGCTTTTTGAAATACGGAACAAAGCTGTCTATGTAAACTCCCATTCTGATGATGAAGACGATTATGAAAATGATGAAGAAGTCCAATAACTCTAAAATGTAAATTTTACATAGTAGAAAAGCAAGAGTTAATCAATAGAGCTACTAATTCTAGACAATCCAAAAAACACAAATAAAGGTAACTAATATTTGCTAGAATTAATTTTATTAAATGATATTTAAAAATAGAGAAAATGATTTTAGAACTAAATAAGTCTTCTAAAAGCTATTATGAATTAAAAAATGAATTAGAGCCTGCTGTTTAAGTCTAAAATGGTGCTAGAAAGTCTGCTCCTCTTTAAAATACATCTCAAAATAGTAAATTTTATTTAAAATAACTTTAATACATATTTATTATTTTTATTAAGTTGACAATTTAGAAACCATTAATAAGAGATTATTTACTGACAAGAACTAATACTATCAAAAGCCATGTGCTAAAAAATCAAATATGCAATGATAAAGTTCTAAAAAAACAAGGTTTTTTTGATATAAAAAAATGCAAGTTAGCATAAATTATGAAAATAATTTTTATTTACTTGATAATTTAGAAACTTTCAACAAGAGATTATTTACTGAAAGAACTAATACTATCAAATACTATGAACTAAAAAATTAAATATGTAGGGATAGATCTTTTTATTTAGGTTTTTTTGATAGAAAAAAATTATATTTAAATTTAACATACTTTTACATTTTAATTTAAATGTTTTGTATGTAAAAGATAGTTAGTATTGGTTTGGATGTTTTTTGTTATATTTGTTATTCATCTTAATAAAAAATTAATTTACTGGAAAAATATAATTTGTGCATAAAAAATTTATTAGCTAATCAATTAATTAATAAAAATAAATTAAATAATCTAAAGATTTTAAGCAATAAATAAATATTTATTTATTCTGAACAAGTAAGTTTTTATTTTGTAGATAAGGAGAAAACATAGAAATGCAACTTGCACGTTAGATAAATATTAACTAAGGGATATAAAAATTTAATGGAGATGAAAAATAATATACAAACATGCTTTTAACTTTTGACAAAATTACAGTTGACGACAGTTTATCAAAAATATATATTTCAATTCAGAGAGAATAATAAAATATAAAATAGACTGTGAGAGAAGTATTAAATTTATAGTAAAGTGCAGATACGGTGTCAGCAGTAGGTTTAAGCTAATGCTGCAGAGAATTTATAACATAAATAAATCAATTATAAGATGTTAAAGACCTATTTTTTCGTTCTTTGATCCTCTTAGATTAATTTATAGAAAAGGTTTTAGAGTTTAAGGATGAATTGAAACGAGTCTCTTAAAGAGATTATTTTGATAACACTTAAATAGCAAAAGGTATTTAGCATGATATACGCCTTACAATTATCAGCATGAATGAGGAATAAAATCAGCTTCATCAATCAAGAATGGTGCAATATTCCTAAAATTTTTATCTAAATAACTCTTATTCACAACTAGGAGCTAATTAACTTCTTTCGTAGCAATAAACTATAGAATAATAAAATCAAAATTATTCTTATTTTATGAATCTTAACAGAGAAAAGGAATAGATAAAGAATAACATACAAATGGAAGCAAAATCTTTAAATGCAAGCAGAGTTTTATATCCTGAGAATAATGTTTCTCAATCAATCAGAGTAATACCTAATTAAATTTAATATGAAGAAGGTTACTCAGATTAGTAAATATATAGTACTCCCTAACGCAGAAGACTACTATAAAACTTTAATAATGATGGATAAATTGTAGAGGATCATGGAGAGTAGGAAGATTGTAAATGTTATATATTCTGATAGTTAAATAAAAAAAAGAAATATTTAAAATTTTAGTAAAATATTTTCCAACAATAAATAAATAAATAAAAATTGAGTAATTTTAAATATCTTCATAAAATAATTAATTATAAATATTTTAAATATGCAAAAAATCAATTAAATCAACTTAAATTAAGATATGATATTTAATAATTTTTATACATTTTATACATTATTTTTTTAAAAAAGAATTTTACAAAATCTTCTCTCTATTTGTAAAAACCATCAATTTTAAAAATCGTAAAACAAAAAATATATTTAATTTTAATAATTTCAAACATTATTTTTATCTAGCATTTATGAGTTTTTATTATAAAAAAAGAAATATTTTTAGTCATTAAATAACATCATACATTAATCTGAATTCAAAAAATCGATTGATAGGTTGATATCAGATTCTGAAAATGTCAAAAATATTTCTTGGAAACTAAGTTAAGTTTATTGGCATATTTATACCTATTATTAGCAATTTTATATGAATACACGCAATTCAATACAAATCTTTTATAGATTTTTTAATTCCATTAAATATTATGCTTGACTATCTAGAAAAATCATTAGATCCCTCTTCTTTAGCTTATTATAATGGCTTAGAAATATTTTCATGAATAGTAAAATAATAGACCTAACTCATATTAAAGCTACAGTAAAATCCAACGAAACTGCCACCTAAAAACTAAGCTAACTTTTAAAGATTCTAACTCATTTATCTCCTTTCTTTATCTAAAGCTGATTTTAATATTTTTGTTGATTTAATACAATAATTCAATTAACTTTTACTAATTATATGATTTCAATAGATATTACTAGTTTTTATAAAAATTATATGTTCTAAATTACTTTAATTACTAAAACTTAAAATAAATGAATAAAAAGCAAAAATTAATTTTAAGAAAACAAATTATTTAATATTCTACTAAACTATTATCTGGCTACGAATTTAAAAGATATTTAAATTTAGTATAGGCAATATTTGTTATTAAAATATTTATTTTATAATATTTAGCTAAAATTAAATATATCCTTCTTTGAATTTAATATAGTTTTTCACTCTCAATAATTTTATTTTAAATTAACAAATGTAATTAGGAAGTTTTAATATAAAAAAATTATATTTTTCATTCAAATCACTTTTAATTAGAGTTGTTTAAAAAGAAAAATGCAATAATTTGTACAAATATAGAGATTTATAGAAAGATCAAGAATAAAATTTAATAAAAATTAGATATCTTTAATTAATACACATATCAAAAATGAAGAAAAAAAAAAATTTTTTTAATCAAATAATTTGAATTTTTTGTTTTGCTTTTAATTATTAAATTAGTATTTTTGGTTTATTTTTATTTACTATGTTATATTTGATAGTAAATATTCAATTAATTTGTCTTTAAATATAAACCTAGATTAAATAGAAATTACAAAATATAAGTAATATTAAATTAATATCAGAAAGCAGTTTAGACAAATCAACTAAGTTTATTAAATAAATAATTCTAATAAATGAAATTTTGTGGTGATAATTTGTATCTAAAAGCATAAATAAACAAAGAAACTATTTAATAATATTTAAATATTTTATTCACTCAAAAATTTTATTTTTAAAAGAAGAAATAAATAGATAAATAAATATATTTTTGACACTTTCATAGTTATTTTTGAATTTTTATTTCAATTAAATAAAAATCATTAAGTTATAACTATATCAAAAATAATATAATTTATTTTCTAACTTAATATTTAAAGTATCATATTACATTTATTAGATTATAAAAATTAATCCTAGACACATATAGAATAATTATTTCTGTAAATATAATAAGCAATATTGTCTTTAACAATAAATTAAGATAAGCTAATACAAAAATATAGTATTGAAAAAGTAATTTAATTAATTCTAAGATAAATACTTACAAATAATAATATTTTTTTAAGTTAAATAAATAGTTCATTTAAGATAAATAAGCATATAAATATATGATCTTTGAAATTAAAAAATTTAAGCATATCCCATGAAAGAATACATCACATCTCAAAAGCATTTTTAATTTAATTATTTCAAAGAACTCATTCGTCAAATTCTTCTTCATCTTTTTCATTTATATTAAATTGATCTTCATTATCTAATTCTCCGTCTTCATAACTTTCTAATTATGCCCTTTTTTTTCTTTTAAATTCTTTATCTTCCTTTCTACTTTACTTGTAATCATTGTCTTCATAAAGTTCACTATCTTCCTTTCTAGTTTTTGTATTTTTTATTAACTCTGGGTTTCTCATGAATACCTCAATAGGCTGTTTACCTCTCGATTTAGTTACTTTTTTCATTTTATCATTAATTTCATCTATTTCTTTGGAATCTTAATTCCTTTTTATAGTATCTTCTTTTTATTACACAGGGTCATCTGACTTTTCTTTGATTACTGAACCACATAAAAATGGTCTCAATTAAATATTTTTTGATCCTTTAGGTTTGCTTAGAAATAAAAAACCTTAGTTCTTTGTAGCGGAGAAAAAGACAGATTATCTAGGATTTTACACTATATATCCTCTCATTACCTAACTTTTAACATCTAATTTAGTTTAATTCTTAGGCACTTGCTTAATATCTATGCAGTAATAATTCTTTTTATCCATAGTTGATCTGTCTGTATCTTCAGGAACTCTTTCAATAACAAATGGTTGATTTTCTTTGACTTTATATTTCTCCAAAAATAATGCATACAAGCCTTAACCATCTTAAAAATTCTTAAATTCAACTTTTGTTTCTCTTAATACCTTTTTATATTTAAATATTTTAAAATATTATTAAACCTCTCATATTATTTTAGAGAAATTCTAATACGGGATTAGTATTTATATCTTTTTGCTAAATTAATTTGTCAAAATTTTCTATCATTTTTATCTAATTATTTTACTTCTCTCTTTCTAAATAAAATAAAATTCTAAAATTTATTTAATAATCTTTCTAATTATTGTTTGGTCATTTAATTAATTAATCAATTCATAAATTATTTAATCGATAAATAGACACATAAAAAATAAGGTATTCAATATCTTATAGAAAACCAACAATCAAATAAATTTTATATCAAAAATATGGTCAGTCTTTGATAAGAGTAATCAATAAACAATTAATTTTAGAAAATTATAAAAATATTTTAAAATATTTTATATAATATGGATAAATACACATATATTCAATCATTTAAATATTTTTTAATAATTTAAAATTAAAATATAAATTTTTATATAAAATTTTATCAAGAATGTATAGGGCTATATTAAGAATAACTAGAGTATTTTAAAATATCTATTACATAAAATTTTAATTAATAAATAAGCAAATGTAGAATGTAAAAAATAATATCTATTAAATCTAGAATTATTTAAATATTCTAACCAATTATTCGATTTTATTTAAAGAAGAAAGTAAAATAAATATATGATCTGAATATTTTCAAGCAATAGAAATAAATAAATTTTTTATTTTAATGAAATTATTATTAAAACTAATTAATAGCAGGGCAAAATAAATATATTCTAATCGAGAAAAATAAAATATAAAATTAGAATACATTTCTTACAAAAAATAAATTTTGAGTCCAGTAAATATTTAATTTTTTAAATAAATTAAAAATAATGATTTAATTGATTATTTAGTAGAGAGTAAATGAATAATTAAATAAATATGCATTATCAAAATTCTTATTGGTAGGATTTTTATAATGAAAAACAAATAAACTACTTAAATCAATATTTAACTTTGCTGCATTACTGTTAAAAAATATTAATTTGATGTTAGTTTTGCAAAAATGCTATAAAAGTCATAGATTTAAACATATTACTTAAATTAATTTTTTTTTTTGCAATAGTAGTCTATTTTTTTATAACATTATTATCTTCATAAATATTTTTTTTGCAAGTAATGTTTTATAACGTTGTATCTTTTTTTCCAAAAGTTTTCAAACAAATTCTAAATATATTGATTTTAATTATATAAAACTGTTCACTAATAATAAAAGATAAGCTATTTTAAACAGAGTAATTTAGTTTTTAGATTGCTCAAACTTAAAAATTCAGCATATTTTTAAAAGTTATTAAATTATATTCCCATTTATTGAGGTTGAAAATTACAATAGAATATTTAGGTCAATATTAATTAATGCTTAAAATTAAATAATTTTTTGAAGTATCTTGATATAAAATTATTTTTGTTATGATTATTTAGTATATATAACGTATTAGCAAAACTTCACTAACTATCTGAAGCCAAAAGGTTTTATTATTAATTTTACTGGAAATACTTTATATATTTTTAATTCAAAAAATTAATGCATTAATAACAAAAATTATTTATTTATAGAATTTATTTATAAAATAAATCAAATTCTAATTTAGCAATGAATATAATGCCAAAAAGTAATAATGAGTAATTATAAAATAAATTTACATAATTAATAATGATAATATTCTCTATTTAAAAAAAAAATGACTAATAATTCCTTCTTGATTTTATCTGGAAAGATAGTGGTCAATATAAGTTAATTCCAAATAATCAAACGATTATTGAAAATTAAAAATTTGCTAGGCTGAACTGTTTTACATAATTTTTTTTAAATAATTTTACATATTGAGATGCTTTAACAACTAATTTAAGAAATATTAGATATAATCTTTTATGCTCAATCATTAATCTTTATTAAGATTATTTATTACAAAATAACACAAACTCATTTGTTTTTTTATTAACTCATTTATTTATTTATTGATTGACCTACTGACTGAATCATTATTGATTGATTAATTTATTAGATTAGCTTGAGTTTGTATGTTAGTAGTAAGAAGATGAGAGTTACCTATAAAAACACATCGAATAAAAGGAAATAAATCCAGCACATATAAAAATTAATAAAAATTAAATTAATCAGAAAAATAATTAAAAAGGAAAACACTGACTTTAAAAGAAAATATATACAATATTAATAAAAAATAAAGGTAAAAAATCAAACCCTTTAAGAATTAATTTAAAGCTGACCAATAGTTTCTTCAAAAACTATAAACAGACAGAACAAAAGATTGAATATAATTCCATTTCAACTTCACAGCTCTCCAAGAAGATAGATCAAAATTTAGTGAAACAAGTACAGTACAATATCTATGAGCAACCAAACCAACAATTAGGGTTCAGCAAAAGGAGGTGAAAACAGTAATTTTCATGTCTGTGTTCGTGTTAGACCAACTAGCAGCCCCTCATTTGATAATTAAGGACATGTAGAAGGTATTAAGTATATTCGCGCAGGACCAGAAAATTCAATCTTGCTTGTTTAACCTCACTCTACCTAAGGTGACAAAGTCTTTATCTATGACCAAGTTTTCGATCATAAATCAAATACTAAATAAATATTTGATGGAGTTGTTTTACCTACAATTTCTGAATCTCTTTTTAAAGGTATACTATTATTATTTTACTGAACTTGTATTTTTCATGCTTGCTAAGAATTTCTAGCGTTAATTACTCCAAAACGTTCGACAAACTATTTTCAATTATTGAATATACATTTATGAGGTCAAAGACAATTTTTCTTTAAAATTATTAAAAAAAATGAAGTGAAAATAATATAATGTTTTCATTATTTTTTTTGGATGCTTTTACCAAATATGCTTATGGGTATATCTATTTACTCTTCAAAAAATCTAAAATATAGAACTAAGGGAATTAGAAGCTAATAACCAAACATAATAAAGATGAACCCAGATAAATATAAACTAAATAATTAAGACATAATTAACTATTCAAATAATTGATTATTATTATTTTTTAATTTTTAAGACATTTTATCTTTTGAATTATTAATTTTATTAAATTTCTTATGGTAATAATAAAAAGGATTTAGTCATACAATTTTAGTTTATGGCATGACAGGAGCAGGTAAGACATTCACTATGTTTGGTGAAAACTTTGAGGAATCTACCTAAACAGTTTAAATCAGCTTAAATTAGCAATAACAGCAAGAAAATAATAGGGCAAGTTAAAATGCAGCAGATCTAGAAGTAGATGGTCCATTAAAAAAAGATCCTAATGACGCCGCTTCAAATGAATGTAAAGGCGGTTTAGTTTCAGAAACAGTTAAGTATGTATTAGCAAACTAGACATAAAGCTCAAAAGTTAAGCTTAAAATGAGTTATTTAGAAATTTACAATGAATGTATTCGTGATTTACTCTCTCATGAAACGTTAACAGCAGAGAATTTAATGATCTTAGAAGATCCAGATAAAGGTGTTTATTGTCCCCTTTTAAGTGAAAGAGAAATATCTACCTTAGATCAAATTACATCATTCATTAAATCAGGAAATAAAAGAAGAGTTATGGCAAGCACAAAGTTGAATTAATTTAGTTCTCGTTCACATGCTATTATATAACTCTCTATTGAAATCGAGCTCTGCAACGATGGATAAAAAACAACATTCCTTACTCCTAAATTATACATGGTTGATCTGGCTGGTAGTGAAAGAGCTGCTGCAACTGAAAGCAAAGGTATTCGTTTCAAAGAAGGTGCTAATATCAATAAATCTCTATTATCTCTTGGTAATTGTATTACCGTACTTTCTTCATAAGGTATGAATAGATTACTTCTTTATTTCTTTTTATAAAAATACATAAAAATATTATTTATTTGACTAAAAAACTCATGTTTTTATGGGTTTTGCTTTCATTCATTGATATTTTGTCATAAACGTCTAACCAAATAACAGTTTAAGAATAGAAGAATTACTGCAAATTAACATGAAAAAATTTTAAACGGGAATCTTTTTATCCTCGAACAAAAAAAATAAATTATGATTAATATAATAAATTAATTAATCAATAATCATTCCAATTTAAGAAAAATAATTAATATATTTTTATTCATAAAATTTCTTATTCCCCTTAATCTTATCAATTTTTTTCTTCATCAAAAATTAAATTAAATATTATTTATTTATTGTTGATAAAACTCCAAGATTAATCAGTATTTTTAGAACCAAATCAAGCTTGAATTATTTAAAGGAAAAAAAAAGAAAAAGAATACATACAAATATTAATTTAATTTTTTTCATAAATTATAGTAAAAATCTACTTTCAAGTTCTTTGTTTATTTATTAAGATTATTACAAATGAGATATTTTTATTTAACAACTTTAAAATAGACATTTTTTTGTTGGATAATGAAAGTTAAGCATAAATATTTTTTTGATTTAAAACGAGTTTAAAATTAATTGATAATTTAATCATAATTAATTATTTAATTGAATAGGTGAAAAAGGAAAAAAACATGTCCCTTATAGAGACTCAAAACTTACAAGATTGCTTAAAGAAAGTTTAGGTGGTAATGCAAAAACATTATTCATAGCTTGTGTTACACCCGCTTTTAAATTCGTTGAAGAAACTATCAACACTCTTAAATATGCTTAAAGAGCTAAGAGTATTCAAAAGGATGTTTATGAAAATGTGAAATAAATTTACAATTAGATTTAAAATGAAACTGTAAAGGAAATGCATAATGAAATTGAGAATCTGAAGGAATTGCTTTAATAGTAATAGGCTGACTTACTTGGTATTTAGAATGGAAACTTGGATATTGACGATGAAACTATAAAATAATTATAAGGCATCTCAAGCGATCCTCCAACTGAAGAATAAGTAGTTGGCAGCATACAATTCAAAACTCACAGGGAACTCTTTAAGGAGAAATTCGAGAAATTGAGCGAACACTATGAGGATATCCTTTTCCGTAATAGAGAATTAGAATTTAATTTAGCTGAATATAATCAATCAAGGGAATAGAATGAGCGTTTAGTCCACGAAATTATGGATACTATCAATCCTGCTGCTCTTACTTAAAAAGAAATGAAATACCGTTTAGATAAAGTTAACACTCTAAGATCTATCATTAAAAATAATGATGAGGTTATAATCAAGCTTCAAAAGGAATTGCAAGAAAATGAAAACATGAAAAATATGATCAAGAAAGAATTGGAAGAGCTTTACGATGTCAAATTTATTCAAGAATGCTAATAATTAACCAATTTCTAGTTGATTAGTGCATTCGAATAAGAAAAAAAGAAACTCAAAGAAGAAATAACAAATTTGATTACTAATTAGTAGAAGCAAAAGGAAGAATAGCTGAGAAAAGAATTGCAGATTTAGAATTTAAAAGATGAAATCAATTTTATTAAAAAGAAAGCTGTTTAAAGTGAGCTACAATTGCAGTAGACCCAAGCTGATAGATAAAAAGGGAAAGCTAGAGGCAGAGGAAAGTAAATGAATTTAAGAGCTAGCAGTATTATCCCAAATACTAAAGTTACTCCAAGGAATGTTTCTTAAAAGGATGTTTCAAGTAAATATCTCAACTTCTAAACTTTTGTACCTTCTAGCAATATTTCGGTAAATACAGTCAGAGGTAAAAGCTCTAACATGGGGTAAAGTATGTTCATTTCTCGTAAGAGTGAGATTTAAGAACCCAGTACCAATACTAATGCTAATACACAATCTTTCAAGCAATAATCTATGTCTGAAATAAATTTGAGTCCAACTTCTCGTGAATTTGAGGAATACAAGCGTAAGGAGCAAATTATTGAGAGCTAATTAAAGAATATGCAAAAAAATTCTTCATAAAAAAATGTCCAAGGTTAATAACCAAACTCAAGAACTTGCTTAGACCAAGCCGCTAATAATACTTTAGCTTAAAGCAGCTAATCAGCTACTCATTTATATTCATCTCCTAATCGCTAATCAAATCACCTGTTTAAGTCTTCTTATAAGTCTTCATTTATAGATTTAGCTCCTCACTCGAATGATCACGCAAGCTAAGATAACAGTATTGGCAAAAATTCTTATGATATGAATAGAGACTCAAACGATATGGATATTGGCTCTCAAGGAAACCCTAATGACTATTTGCGCAGAAGCGAACTCACACACTAATAATATTAAAAAATTATCCAGCATACTAAAACAGAAGAAGATGAACAAATCAAAAGAAGTTCATTTAATGTTGATTACTCCTCATAAAAATCTAACGGAAGCACAGGTAACTAGAACTCAGTCAATTCGCAATTTGTTTCACCTAAACCAATCAGCAAAGTTAAGCAACAATATGGTTTGAGTTCATCTGGTTCTTCATAGCACTCTAAAACACTTTCAAAGAATCACTCAAAAACTCCATCCTATACAGAAGATAAGCATAGCTCTAGCACTGGAGGCCTAAAGACGTATTAAGGAGGATTTGCTCCTATTATTGAAAGCCACCAAGAGCAATCAATTTTGAATATGACAGGATAGGGCAGCTATGACAATACTCCTTAAAATCATATGTAAAACAACTCACAAAAGCCAAAAGAATCTCGCTTTTTCTTAGAAAATAGCACAACTAACAATAACAGTTCACAAAATGAGTTGCTTAATCCAAATTCAAACTTTTTATTCATCTCCTAATCCTAACTAAATACTCCATAGATGCAAGATTAGTTTTAACAATAGCTTCTTTACAGATAATAAATGGAATAAAGAGGTAATAACTCAAGTTTTAAGGATGATTACTCTGCATCAAAAAATATGTACTAATCTCCAAATACTTCAAACTATAAATAAAGTACTTAAAAAAGCACTCCATACTATAATTCAAATTAAAAAATATCATCTTAGCAGACTACCGCTTCCAAAAACCCTAACAATAATAGTAGCAGTACAAATAGTTCTATTAACTCAAATGATAATAATGTAAAAGTATCCTCAAACTAATAAAATTTACCAGGAAAAGTTAACAGCATAACTTCATTATACCAACCAACACCTTAATCAGGATCTTTTGTTAGTTCATCATCTTCTTAATAAACTTAGTAGGCATAACTCAATCTTTATGGTTCCAAAAATTCATCAAACGAAAGTCCTTTGAGAGTTTAAAATGAACCTTAGCCAGCACTCAAAATCAAGCCTAGCTTTAACAACTATATGCAAAATAGTGCAACCTATGGTGCTGTTAATTAGCAAGTTTTGGGTCAGGGAGGAAAAATTCCTACTACTGCTATAACTCTTAATCTTGATAATAAATAATAATGAAATAAACCTTGAATAATTTCTATCTTTAATATTAATAAATAGATAAAACATCATCCTTCCTTATTAGCTTAATAAGGTTTGGTTGGACGGACTCAATAATAATGGTAACATACATACATACCTGACTGAATACATTTATGAAGAATTTAATACAAAATGTTATATTTATATATATAGTACACTTAAATATATATTTAGCCTTAATCTTATCCTATAATTAATAAACTTTCTTATTTTTTATTTAAAAAAGTAAAGAAATCGTATTTAATTATATTATATAAGTGTAGTGCTAATTAACTAAAATCTTTGTGACTTTAAAAATCTCACTCAAGCCAATTGCAAAGAAATAAATAATCAGTGCATATCTAGTTTATATTTAGGTTATGTTTTATTCTAAAATTTATTAAATAAATATAAAAAATTTTTTTTCAAAAAAAATCTAAAATTAGTTAACATTTAAATTTAAATTATTACTTTAATTAAAATATTTATTCATTCAAAACATTTATGTTTTACCTTCCTAAAATTATTTATTAACTACCTTCTACTTTCTAATAATATTGCTATTAGAGAGTAAAAAAATTTTAATTCCACTCATAGGTTAAATATGATGATTGCAAAGCGTTTTTTTAAATGGAGCAAAGAATTAGCTACAACGAAATAAGGTGTATTTACTGATTGAGAAATTATAGAATTTATATTTAAAAAATGTTTTAAAATTGTAATTTATTATGAATTTATTTCAATTTAATTATTTTATAGAAAATTTGTTAGGTTTGTTTTTCCTACAAATGTTATTTCGATTTAAATTTTAATAAATTTTTTTTATCTATATCATTTACCTAAAATTAACTGCTTTAATAGATTTTTGATTATATTTGTTTAAATTTAAATTAATAACAATTAATTATTCTCAAAAGTTAAAATAACTTATTTAACTAAATTTTAATTTAACTGATTAAAAAATTTTTCTATTATTTTTTAAGTAAGTCTTAAATGCGAAATGTCTAAATATTCCATGAATTTTAATTAAATTTTATTCCATTTATTTCTCTAAAAATTATTTAATTTAATTGAGGGTTTTTAATTATTATAATTTGCTGGAGTAAAATTTATAAAAAACTTTCTTGAATTGTGAGATGGATAATTTCAATCAATTCTAGTGAAAGGTTCGGTTAGACTATTTAAAACTTATTTATTTATCGATTACCTTGAAAATATTATGTTGAAAATTTATATTTTCAATTAATCAGAGCAAAAGTTAGAAATCTATAAAATTAGTTATACTATATTTTACTTAATTTTGTTAGAAGTACTGAATAATAAATTAAATAAAAATACTACCAAAATAAAATATATTTATAAATCAATCTCGTTTAATTTAATTTAAAAAATATAATAGATAAATACAATCTATAACAACTATTGATCTCTGATCTTACCACGTAGCTAATCTAATTTACGCACGGTAATATAAAAAATATTAAAAAAAATATGATGTAGGAATTTTTTAGATTTTGTTAAAGTGTTGAATGTAAAATCAGAAAATTAGATTAATAATAGGCTGAATAGAACTGAAATTTTTTCACATGTATTTAATTAGAAAATTATATTTTAAAATTTTATCTTCGTGTGATGGAATAAATTTATTTGAGTTACTTAAGAAAGAGTACTCTTGAAATAATTTAAAAATTCTATTTAAATAAATTATTCTTAAATTATTTAAATTTTTTAAAATAATATAAACCATCCATTAAAATGAGTACTATTGAAACTGAAGGTAATAGTAAAATTCTACATTATCTATTTACTTAAATACTAATTTAGTATTTGCTAGTTTAATTTCATTATATTTTTTAAGCTTTTATTTAACTTACATTTGTTTGTTTTGTTAGTAAGAGATGCTTAAAAAAATAAATAAAAGGATAAAATAGTTAGTTAAACATGCCTTAGTTAATGTGAATTTTATATTAATGAACACATATATCTTCATAATTAAAAATATATTAACAAAAGAGTTAAGTTTGAATAATCTTTGTTAGGAGGGAAATTTTTGTTAAAAAATATTAAACAATTTTGACAAATTATTTGTAAAAATGCAGTTGTGATGGATCCTAGAGAGAAATGTATTGGATTTTAACTTAATGGAGAAGAAAAGGTACAAGGAGCAAACCAAATTGCAAATAGATATCTTTAGTTGAAATGAGTGATATGATTAAAAAGGAAAAAAAAACTTTTAATGCCAGTCGACAATTATTTATTATAATTTGTTAAGGCAGGGGGGGGTCAATTAAAAATTTTTATAGAGAAAAAATCGCTACTAAGTTATTGGTATTTATTTATGTATACTTTTGTTATTTTGCATATTGTAGTTATATGTGTGGTTTAGCAGACAAAAAAATGATTAATTTGTTTTGAATAAATTAAAAGATAAATACTTTGTGGAAAAAATTATATTTTTACTTAATTATTTCGCCAAGCATAGATCGATCAAGATATAAAAATACAAATAAACAAAGCACATAAATTTACTTTTATAATTTCCTTCTATGAAAACAAAATTTTAATTTTTTTCAACTCTAAATTATAACATTTAGGCTCATACAAAAAAAAATTTTTTTTTTTTGATTTTTTGTAAAAATAATCAATTGAATTAATATATAGAATGCAATTATTCGAATCACTTTTTCTATTTAATTAAAGACTTTATTTCTAAATTAATTAAAATTTTTGTTAATTTCATTTACTTTGCATGACTAAAATTTTTACCCTTTGACTTGATTCAATGATTTTTTTGTTTTTTTATTTATTTATTTGATTGTATGTATAAGAATAGATTGTTAAGTGATTTTTGAAAGATTTTTGTAAGTGACACTATTTTTGTTTTTTTCTAAAACTATGTAAACTATTGCAATAATTAGTATAGTCACAGTTTAAGATAGAATATAAAGTATATAATAGAAATAGAAAAAAAAATATATTAGCTAATCATTTAATTTATTTAGCCAAGCAAGCGAGAAATTAAATTTAATCAAAAATAAAATTAAACAATTTAAATATCATTCAAAGGGAATTTATGAGTGTGAGTGAATAATTGATTTTATTCAATCATTTAGACTATATATCATCTATAGCTTATAATCTTAATAACAAATAATTAACTAACTATTTTTATTGATTGATTGATTTATTAATTTACTAATTGAGTTAGTAAAAAAAAAATGAACAAACAAAATCATTTATTAATTCATTCACTTATTCATTTATTTTAATGCAAATGTTAATTTAGTAAAGCGAAAAGAAGTAAATTATAAGGGGAAAAAGTCAAATGGTAATTAAAAAAATTATATACATATAGAAGAGTGGGGAATCAAAAAATAAAAAGCCCAAAAAAGGAAGGAAGAGAAAGTAAAAATCAAAGCAAAGAGAAAATACAAGAGAAAGAAAAAAAAAAATTAGAAGAAAAGTTCATTTTTCTTTTAAACTATTTTCTGCTTTGATTCTTAATTGAAACTAGTTATCAATTTATTAAATATAAGAAGAGCAAGACTCAAACAACAAGAAAGAAAACAAAACACTAATCAAAACACTGATTGTTATATAATGTCATAAAATTACGTTACCATATTGACATACCTCAGCCTCATCAACTCATTCAACATGACATGTAATTTGCTTTCAGACAATCCAAATCTTCATAATCTTTTAACAGAAAACAGTCTTGTTGGATCTGGACCAGTCTAACCATCTAACTAAACACCAAAAACCAGCAATAATATAATCGTGCTTAGCTCAGATGATGATGACAATTCAACACCAAAATCACGTACAAAGTCCATCAAGAGCAGTACAAAAACTTTAAAAAGGACTCACTCTCAGCTGTCCGATAAGACTATTCAGAGAAGAAGCACAAAATCCGTTCTTAATAGTAACTTCAGTCTCGAAGATCAGCCAGAACCCGAATCTGCTGAAACAGACTTCAATAGTCCTGTAGCTTCTTCACAAAAGCATTAATCAAGCAAGCTTAATTAACAATACAAACAAAGAAAAATTTCTCAAGTCATCTAGGTTAATCAATAATAATAGCAATTGCCTATACAAGAAGACAATACACTTAGAAAGAAGAGCTTTTTTGAAGAGCTTGAAGAAATCGCCTATTCATTAATGAATGAAACAAACAAAAAACAAAAAATAGAAGACTCACTTTCTCATTCATAATAATCATTGCAATAATCAACCTCATCTTCTTCTTCTAATTTAATTTAATTATAATCCTCTTTCAATCAACCCTCATAATCATAATAATAATTACAATTATAATCTTAAAAATCACAATCTTAACATTAATCATAATTCTAATCTAAATAACTTGATCTCATTCAAGAAGAAGACGACGAAGATTAATAGTAGCAATTACAAAATTAACAACAACCTTCAAATATTATTTAGTCATTAAAATAAACCAAACAAAGAAAGCAGCGTGCTCCAAAGGCTGCCAATACTGCTGCCTCTTAAAAAAAATAAGTTAAAATTAATTAAAAATAATAACAAAAAGGTAAAAAATAATAAGCCATTAATGATAACACAAATATTAATTAAACCAGCATTAATAACACCTAGCAGATTGATTCCGCAAACTAATAAATTAATTTTTCCATCAAACACAAAAATATTTTATTAAATTAAAACAATTTTAAATTTTAAGAACAACCCAAAAAAATTCAACCTCCTAGAACTGTCTTCGCTGAAGAAGTTTACCTAAAATCTATTTCTTAAGAAGGTTCCATTAAATTACAAAAATTCCCATGTTTCAGGGACTCTGACCTTCAAATACCAGCTGAGTTTTCAGGCCTTATCTAACAAGTAAGAATTTTATCTATTACATTTCTTTAAAAAAAAAAAATACTCAATAAACTTATTAATATGTGTATGAGCAGAAAAAATTTATTTAAAAAAAATATATCAATCAATCAATCATATTTAAAAATTTATTGAATTAACTATTTAAATTTTAATTAAAAATTTAAATTACTAAATTCAAATTACTAATCATTAATTTTATCATAGTAATTCTCTGATGATGATAAGTGCAGCGGTGATGAATTGCTTGAAAAGGCTGTCAACTACATGCACAAAAAGCTTGTAGCTTCTACTCTTGAATAAAACCCTTCTGCCTAAATTCCTGATGCAGAAAAAACATTCACAATTCGCGACATTAAAATCGATAGAGACAGTGAAGAAGAAGATGAAGAATTAGAATAAGAAGAAAACAACTATTCTTAAAATTCTAATTATCACTACTCTCCCTATGGTCGCTATTAAAACAAAAACAACTTTCTCAGTGACGATGAAGATAATGATGATGAAGATAGCAACTGATCAATCAATCAATATTAGCTACCAAACAAAACAATATGATAATTTTTGACTCTAATACATTTAAAATTCCTCTCTATTTTTTATGCTTTATATCTAAATAACTCCTCTATTCCTACATAGCTTATAATATTCTGTTTCATAAACAAACACTCCTATCCTATATAAATTATCTAGACTATATGAAACAGCAGTAACTAAAATTCTCTTTGTTGCCCTAAAATAAATCATAACAAACTAACTAACCAAAGATAATATCTGAACCTAAACTACTACTTTATATTGCTGCCTTCTTCTATTGAGACACATCTATAACCATTCACATAAAAAACTAATTATTTAGATTTTATAAAATATAATTCAAAAAATCCATCTTATTAATTATTAAAAGCTATATAATAACATATCTAATATTTATTCACCTATAATATTGATAACTATTTTCAAATCAGGCTAAAAGCTAAAGCAATTTCTGATTTAAATTGCTCATTCCTACAATTTTAATAGACTTTTAATTTAAACTTGCTAGTTAATATCCTATTTACTAGTAAACAATTGAATGAATGAATGACATTTCTCTAGAATAAGAATTGTGCAATCAAACAAACTCTATAAAAAATTAGAGCAAATAAGCTGTAGAATTAACTGCATCCAAAATAAACATGAACATTATTATATTTTGCTATAAGTCCTAATTTAAAATAAATTAATCATACATTATGCAATACATTTTAATAATATATAATATAACTCCTCTTTACAAGAGAGTAGCATAGTAAAGTAGTACCTTTATAAATTTCAATTTGTATATCAAAATTCGCGAATAGCGTGCAATTTTTCCATAATATTTATGAATGTTTAAATGAAATTAATTATTGTTATATTTTTAAAGTTGATTTATTTTAAACTTTTTTTGTTTTTAAATAATTAATTTATTTAAATTGAATTTATTTTGCTATTATTTTCCCTTTTTAAATATATATCTATTTATAAATTATTTATTCTAATTTTATTATCATTTGTTCTATTCATAATATTTTATTTTTTCTTAAAAAAGATGATATTTTTTTATATATATTTAGTTCCTTTTTAGATTTATAATAATAATTGTATTCAAATTTTTATAATATTAATATCTACTTTAGTTTATTCTTTCTAAAAACTATAAATTTTTAAATTTTACATCCAGAAAAATTTTAAAAAAAATTTTTAAATAATTTTTTTTTTCGTTAATCAAAATTAGAAAAAATTTAAATAATACAGTGTTTATTTAAACAAGAACTTTAAATTTTTTCATAGAAAAATTACTATTGCGTTTCATTTTTATTCATATTTTGTAAAGCTTTATAAATTAATTTTAATCTAAATAATCTTACATTAGTTAAAATTTATTAAAAATAAAAGAATATTTCTCAATTCTTATCTCTATAGTATATTTTTTAAAGGTTAAAGATAATAAATTATTTAAATTTTTCTTCTATTTCAAAATAGTGTTGCTAAAGAAATTTTCTCACAGACAAAATTCACAAAATTAAATTTCTATAGTAAAAATTTAAATGTTTTTCTTTGAATTAAAAATTAATTATTTGATAAAAAATAGTAAAACATTTATATTTCAAATGTGATTTAAGATAAGTTTTTTTTTGTATATTTGATTTTCAAATATTATTTTTAAAATTGAAAAAATAATAAAAGAAAGAATACTTTATTATAAATAGAATGAATTCCAACTATTTCTGATTAAATTTTAAACTAAAAATTTAATTTTTAGCTTTATTAAATATATTTTAGTTTTTTTTAAACAATTGAATAATTAGGTTTACTTGAAATAGAACAAACTCTTATAAATTCTTTAAAAATTATTTAACTAAATCTAAGAATTTCTATCAATTTTAATATGTATTTTATTGTGTATTTAAATTGATTTTCTATTTTATATTTTTAAGTATTAGGTTATTTTAGTAAAACATAAATTTATTTAAATCACTTGCTTTTAATGTATGTATAGAAAAACTCATAATTTATGGTTTGAGCTAATTCAAAATCACTACAAAGAAAAAAATAATTTTAAATAAATTTGATTATCTTAATTAATTTAATCTTCTATTTATTTGTGTATTTGATTAATATTATTCATCATTTTCGAAATAGCCAATAAATTAATTTATTATATTTTATCAGAATTATTATTTACATTTTTTGAAAATTTAATAAAATAGATCATATTCAAGTTATTTCAGAAATTAACAGTTGATAAAGGTTTACAATCATTTAAATTTTGAAAGCTTTAATTAAATAATGTGCAATTAATAAACTTTTCTACTAAGATATATTTAAATATGGCTTCATATATTTATTTATAATTAAATAAAAGAAATTAAATAACCATAAAATTACCTTATAAAAGAATAGCTATTAAAATATATAAAATTAAACTAACTTTACCTAAGAAAAAATATTATGTTTTACATTCACTTGAAGTGTCTCCTTAAAAAAAATTTGATTCTATGGCAGAGAGATAAGTTAGGAACAATTTGTGAATTGCTCATTCCTTTGCTTTTTTGCTTTATTGTTTTTCTTCTAAGACTTTCAATCACTAAAGAAAGCGTAGAGGCTATTGATTACCTACCTATTTCATAAACTCTTACTCCAGGGTGGGATTAAAGCCTAATTGCAAACGGTATTCACTCCACAATAAAAGATTGCACTGACAAAAATTATGGTGGAAAAGTTGGCTTAGCTCCGAATATTCCTCTAACTCAATCAATTGCTAATATACTTAAATGTAACCTATTTCAAATTTTTATCACCTACCTTTAATTAAAATATTAATATTATAATTAGAATATCCTGATATAAGTGTAGCCTTTTTCAATGACAAAACAGAATTTGATCACCATATAACAAGAGATGGATATATAAGTGAGTATCCTCCATAAATTTGTTTTGGTATTATCTTTACTGAATGGGAAAATGGAAATTATAACTATCAAATTTCATTTAATCTTACTTTAGCCACCGAGGTTCCTTATTAAAAAGAAACTAACTAGTTATATAAGTAAATTAATTTCTAACTTTTAATTAATTAATTTATTACTTTTATTCTAATAAGGGAATAGGATAGTCTTATAAATGATTATATTAACTCAGGTTTTACTAGAATTGTTAATTTTGTGAGCAATATCATTTTGTAGTAAGAAAGTGGAAATTAGAATTTGAAGATAACACCTAAATTGAGTCCTATTAAAAGAGCAGCATATACTAAGGACGTTATAGCTACTACTCTTGGATCATACATGAACTTTTATATTGTACTTCCTATGATAGCATCATTTTTAAGATTTACTTCTAGAATTTTAAATGAAAAAGAAAAAAGAATTAGAGAAGGAATGATGATGATGGGATTGGGCAAAGCTCCTTTCTATTTAAGTTGGGTTATAACCTATTTAGTGTATTATTTCTTTTTGTCAATCTTGGTCACTATTCTTTTCAAATTTCTCGTGCTTACTTATACAAACTTTTTTGTCTTCTTCTTCTTTTACTATCTATTTTGTATCTCCTTGTTAGCATAGAGTCTTTTCATTACTGTATTTTTTACCAATCAAAGACCTGGTATTCTAACAGCTACTGTTTTCTTCCTTCTTTAGTTTATCTTTGTTATGTTTGTAATGAGCAAATATGTAATATTTTAACTTCAATTTATCAAAATATTTAATTCATTTTTTAAAGAATCCTACTAATAGTGAATATCAGATATCTTCAATTTTCCCTCAAAGTGCAGTAGGTTTGGCTGCAAGAATTTTCTTGATTTATGAAGGACTACAACAAAATTTAGGATTTGGAGATGTAAATAAGCTTGTAGATTATTAAAAGCTTATTTACAGTTTTAACTCATGTATAATTAACAGTGTTATATACTTAGTATTATTCTTGTATCTCGATTAAGTCTTCCCTAACGAGTTTGGTCAAAAAAAGCATCCTCTATTCTTTTTAGGAATAAACTATTCTTCAAATATAAAAAAATCATAACAGACACCAATAAAGCAAGAAGATGTAGAAACTCTTATAGAAGATGTTGATGCTGAAAAGAAGAAACAAGAAAGCGAAGGAAAAGTAAATAAAAATCATTAATTTAAACCATTTTTAAATATTTATTTTTTTTTATTAAAAGACAATTTAAATCAAAGATTTAGAAAAAATTTACTAAACAGACGGGTAGCAAAAAGTTGCAGTTAACAGAATTAACTTGCAAATGTATTCTGGTTAGGTATTCTCATTTTTAGGACATAACGGAGCAGGAAAAACGACCACTATGTCAATTTTAACAGGAATGCTTACACCTACCTCTGGTACAGCTTACATTAAGGGTTTAGATATCAGAAAAGATATGGATTAAATCAGAAAATTTTTAGGTATTTCTTTTAAAAAAATTAAAAAATAATATTTATCAATAACTAAATTTATTTAATTAGGTGTTTGCCCTCAACATGATATTTTATTTGACTAGTTGACTGTCAAGGAACATTTAGAATTATTTGCTACGCTCAAAGGAATGCCTAGTGATAAAATAGAAAGCGCAGTCACCAAAATAATTAAAGATGTTGATTTGGTTGAAAAAACTAATATTATAAGTTCAAGTCTTTCAGGAGGTCAAAAGAGAAAACTATCTGTTGCTATTGCATTCATAGGAGGAAGTGATGTCATTATTTTAGATGAACCTACAAGCGGTATGGATGTATCTGCTAGAAGACACATTTGGGATATGCTTAAAAACTATAAATCTTCAAAGATTATCATTCTCACAACTCATTTCATGGATGAAGCCGATTACTTGGGTGATAGAATTGGTATTATATCTGATGGTAAAATCAAGTGTATAGGTTCAAACGTATTCTTAAAGGACAGTTATGGAGCTGGATACAACTTTACTTTTGTGAAAGAAGAAAATAATTCTCCTTCCTAACCAATTATTGAATTAATGAAAAAGTATATTCCAGACTGCGAAATTATCAGTGATGTTTCAGCTGAAGTAGCATTCTAAGTACCGAAAAAGCATGTTCCTGTATTTAAAGAACTTTTTGAGAATATTGAAAAGAATAAAAAAAGTTTGATGATACGCTCGTATGGTGTCTCAAACACAACATTAGAACAAGTCTTCTTAAAGGTGGCATCTATGAATGAAAATCATTTTATTTTAGAAAGAAGATAATCTAATGCAAAAGAATAATAAAGTAATATTGATTTTGATTTTAGTAAAGAGAGAATTAGTGGAAATTTCAACATCTTTAAAACCCATTTACTTGCTTTAATGAAAAAAAGATATAATTATTTCAAGAGAGATACAAGATCATTTGTATGCGAATTATTTTTACCTATTATTATGATTGTTGTTGGATGTTTTGCTTCTTCTACAACTAATTTTAGTGATTGGCCTAATCTGCAACTTACATTTGATTAATACGATGACTTTAATTAAATCTATCTTGGAGGATAAACTAATAATATTTAAAACTATTTACATACTTACTCAAATGTGGAATACCTTTAATCAGCAAGTTCTTCTGTTTAAGATTTCAATAATGAAATATTTGAGAAGAAGACAACTGATTTAAAAATTGGAATATATGTTATGAATGACTTACCTACAGATTACTAATATTACTCATTTGTCAATTCGATAAATCCTAACATGGCTCCTATCTCAATCAACATGATGAATAATGCAATTATAAACAAAATTCTTGGAAGAAATATTAATATTATTGTTAATAATTAGCCTCTATTATTGACTTCTTATACAATGGGGTATTTCTAACTTTACTAATAATTTTTTCTTAATTTATCTTTTTTTAAAAAAATAGTTTCTCAGGAATAATTAAGGGTAATATGATCTCTATTATATTTTCTATTGGTATGGCTTTTATTCCAGCTAGTTTAATAACTTATATAGTACGTGAAAGAGAAGAACACATTAAGCATTAACAAATAGTAAGTGGTGTAAGCCTACTAGCTTATTGGCTTTCTAATTTCATAGTAGATTTACTTAAATATTTAGTTCCAGCACTAATAAGTCCTTTCTTTGTATATGCTTTTGATCTGACAGCTGTAACCGAAAATGGAAATTTCAAGTATTTTTATTTATTATTTGTGATATATGGACCTAGTATGATTGCATTTGTCTACGTTTGCTCATTTTTACACAAAGACTATGGTAACGCTCAACTTATTTAATTTTTCTTCAACTTTATTGTAGGTGGAATTGGAAGTGTTACTTTTGCTGTACTTAGGCTTGTTGATACAACAAAATATATTGCTATTCATTTGCACTATATATTTCGTATTTTTCCTTGCTTTTCTTATGCTTATGGAATTACAAATTTATCAAGCATAAAGGCATATTAGATTTTATATAATTATGGTCATTTACCTAGCCAGATGGATATGGATATAGCTGGTGGAGATATAGTTTTTTTGTGTGTGATGTTTATATTCTTTTTAATTGTATTATTTGCAATTGAATATTTTAGAGCAAGAAAGACAGTATTAAATAGAGAAAGTAATTTCCCTTATATTCCAAAACCTATGGATAATGATGTACAGTCAGAGAAAAATCTCATTGAAACAGCTAACCCTTCTGAATACACAATCCTAGTCAGAAATCTAAGGAAAGTTTTTATTTAAAATAATGGAAAACCAAAAGTCGCTGTTGATAACATTAATTTTGGATTGAAATATGGTGAAGTTTTCTGCTTCTTAGGAACTAATGGAGCTGGTAAAACAACCACCATGAGAATGCTGACAGGCGAAGAGACTATTGGATCAGGTGAAGCATACATCGAAGGTTTTAGAATCCCTGAGTAGATGTCCATCGCTTAGTAGTACATTGGATACTGTCCTTAATTTGATGCCCTACTTGATAATTTGACAGCTCGTGAACACCTTGAGCTCTATGCAGCTATCAAGGGTATTCCATAAGAAATGATACCTCGTGCTGTAGACGAAAAACTAGATGAAATGAATTTGCGTAAATTTGAACATATTTGTAGCAGAACTTATTCTGGTGGTAACAAACGTAAGCTTTCTGTTGCTATTGCAATGCTTGCCAACCCTCCAATAGTATTTTTAGATGAGCCTTCAACAGGAATGGACCCTGGTAATCGTCGTTTTATGTGGGATGTAATTAGTCGTATTGCAACCCTTCGAAAGAAATCATCAATCATTCTTACAACTCATTCAATGGAAGAAGCTGAAGCTCTAGGAACAAAAGTCGGTATTGTTGTAAGTGGTAATCTTTAATGTCTTGGAAGTATTTAACACTTAAAAAATAAGTTTGGAAAAGGTTATGAGCTTGATATCAAAACAAATCTTCCCTCCATGCAAGAATTATCTTAGATAGCATGTGGAAAAAGTTTAAATGAGGAAGTAAATAGTGAAAATATTTAAGGTATCCTTAAAGATATTAACTAAGTAAATTTTAATGAATAGATAAGTGAAAAAGGATTTGCTTCTTAAATATTTTACGAAATTTAAAATAGTAATTTTGTAGAACTATAACTTTTGTTAGAAAAGATTTATTTGTACAATTTAAACTATAAGATATTACAGTTTTTATAATAAAATACTGAATATTTCAATATCTTAGAGCAGTTTAATAATTTTATGAAGGTCTAAATAGCTACCAAAAAAACAATAGGTGAAATATTTGGATTAATGTATGAAAGCTAAGAAAAACTACATGTTAGTTCTTATATGGTTAACTAAACAACTTTAGAATAGATTTTTAATCAAATAGCTAATAAATTTGAATAATTAGATTAATAATAAAAAGGTTCAGCTATTGTAAACATTCAAGATTAGACGAAAAAAACTTATTTACCTAAAACTTAGTCTAGTAATGAGGCATAGCATAATTAAAATTTAGAAGATAATATGATAAATATTGAATAGCCTGCAATAATATAATTATAAGTAATGCCAATAAATACTCGTCAAAATTGATTTTTTATTTATGCAATTAAAATTATGTATTTTGTTTTGTGAAAAGTTTGAATAATATATTTTAGTATTTTAATTTTATAATTTATTAATTTTCTATGTATCAATGGATCTACATATCTATTATCTAACATTCCAATTATCCATTTTTACCTATCATACTTTTTATTTTTAATTTTTTTTTTCTTTGAAATGATATTATCAATAGTTAAATTAATAAAATTGAGTTTATGTTTTTATTTTTGATTTAATATATGATAAGTTTAATACATAAAAAAGAAAATTTTTTTTGATAACTAGTCATATTACTCTTTAATACAATACATATTTAAACAACCTTCTTCATATAAGATCTTAACAGTTAATTTTAAAATTAAATAATAAATAGTGAAAAATCTCTGAAAGCATTTGATAACATAATCAATTTTTAGTTTTAGGATTTCTAATTCTTATAAATTATAATTAAATAAAATTAGTAATTGAATTATCTCAGTGATCTAGTTTTATATTTATATTTGATATAAAACGTAATAAAATGTACTGTTAAAATGATAAAATAAAAAATTGTTTTTATAAAATAAAATTAATTTTAAATTCGATTAATCTAAAATGAAGATGTTTATTTTCAAAATTTAGTGGAACTACTAAATTCATTCATTTTACAATGGTTTCAAAGTTCAATTTCATTTAAAAAACAAACTATTTATTTCAAAATTGGATTCCAAGCTTAATTATTTATTGTGTTGAGAGAATTTCTAGAAAAATGCAGAGTAATTAAATTTCCAAAAAAAAGATTCTAATCTTACAGTATCTGAATTTATCTATCAGAATCAGTTTAAATAATCTTATGATGATAAGGTTTATTATGTAAAATAAATATCAATATTTAATTATTTAGAAGAATCTTCAAGGTAAAATGAACGAAAAACATATTTTATATGTTTTACAACTTATAAATTTACTTAATATAAATTAAATTTCAATAATATCAATTAAATATAACTGTGCTTTATGAGGTGTTTAAGTACTCTTGTCATTATTTCTTTAAGCCATTCTTGGGTTTAATAATAAAATTTGTGAAATGAAGCATTTCCATGCTAAAATCTCCAAATATTGTTTCTATAACTTTCCTGTATTGGGAAAATATTTTGAAATGTTTTCAATATATTTTTATGAGTTGATTGTGGCATCTACTTATTATGTTCCTTCCTTTATCTTTCTACAAATACAAACAACCCCATATTAAAATAGAGTGATTAGGGTTTGTTTTTTATTTGTTTAATTCCTATTTATCATGAAATTTAAAAACCTTTATTGTATTTTAGTATTCTTGTAAAGATGATTCATCTATAAAAAATACGCTTTAAATTCATGTTTCAGTTGAAAACTAAAATTTTCCTACTACAAATATATGGGTGTAGATATTAGAAACGCAAGTATCTATATCACTATTAATTAATAGCTTATCTTAGAGATTAGTTAAAGTTAAATCTGCTATTATAAAACTCTTGTGATACTTATTTGATAAATAGAATATATTATCTTTCTAAAGCTATAGATTTAGAATTGCTTCGCCTCAAATCTGTCAATATGTCTTCATGATCATGAAATTTATTTACTATTTTGGAGATATGTCCTTATTAACTTGTAGGAGTTTGGAAAAAATTGCTATACTCTTATCATATGAGTGGTGAACTATAACAGTTTAACATTTAATAGCAAACAATTTATTATTTGTGCTGTTGCATTCCAGGTAAATATTTTCTTCTACTTCCATTTCTTGTTATTTTTACTATTTCAAAAATTAAAAAGATATATTTATTTATTAATTTGATTTTTTTATCAATTTTCCTTGAGATTTTTAGTTACTTTAAAAAAATGTGTAACCTAATTAAATAAAAGAGCTATATAATGCTGATCTTTTGAATTAAATTTCAGCTCAATTATTTTTTAAGGCTAATTCTATGATAGAAATATAGTAAATTTTAAAGAAATAGAATTGAGGAATTTAAATTAATTTTTAGACTAACAAAACAGATTTTGAAAAATAAAAATATTTGAGGAATATTTTTTTTAGATAGATTTTTTGATAAAATAATTCTTATAATTCCATTTTTTTATAAAATAAGCTAAATTAATTTAGTGCTACTAGAAGATTTACAATATTTTGCTATTATTTTTAATTAATTAATTAAAATTGCTTGAACTTAATTAGAATAGAAAGATTTAAATTTCATTCATTTCTATTCAAATTTTAAATTTCTAAATCAAATAGAAAAATAGAAATTTATTAATATTAATTTAGAATAATTAAAACTTTAAAATTTAAATTGTATTTCGAATCTTTTTTAGTATTAATTAATAATTCGAATGCTATTTTTATTTTTTAAACAAATAAATATTAGATTTAGTAAGTATCTTTTATTTTTATAAAGATACAATTAATAATTGAACTTATAATAAAAAATAATTGTATAGTTTTTATTGCTTTAATAAAATAGTCTCTTCGCATAATTTTCTAAAAATAAATTTAATATGAAACTAATGATATCAAAATTAATCGAACTTTATTTTATTACTTAATCTCCATTTAAATACACGAATGTTTGCTTAAAAAATAATAAAATCTGATAATTAAAAGAAAACTGAATTTAATTATTAAAAATTTTTTGTTAATAATATAAAATGCATGCAATCAAGAGTAAAAAAGTATATATAATCTGTTAAAATCTGATTTTATGGAATTAATAAACTCAATTAAATTTATAAATTTTGAAAAATAATTTAGGATCTTCAAAAAATCAAAATCTGCAATAAATTAAATAACAAAAATCCTGTTAAAATTCCAATTTAAAAATATTTTATTTTGATTAATCAATATATTTCATTTAATTTTTAGTATTTTTTAGTTTATTAATAGTATCTGGCTTTATACTTTTGAATTTCAAATAATTATTAATTTCAATTAGATGAATTTCAGATTTAAACAGATTCTTTAAATTAATTACATTAGAAATTAATGAAAAAATAAAAAAGTAGAAAAATTATCAGTAATCATTAAAAATCTAAAAAAGACAATCCATTATTTCATTATTTACTAGAAAAATTTACATATATGGTTTGCTTAAAAGCAAATTCCTGTAAATCTCTATAATAAATTATTATAAAAAAAGATAATTAAATTTAAAAAGCTAATATAAGATTAATTTAAATTCCTTACAAAAAATATAAATAATACTCCATAAAATTTATTAAAAGTTAATTAGAAAATAATTATTAATTTTATGATTTATAATCATTTGAAAGGTCTTCTAAAGAAGAATTTTATCTTATGGAAAAGAGATCTCAAAGGAACTTGCTGCGAAATATTTATACCTATATTTTTCTGCTTCATACTTTTCCTATTGAGGCTTTCTATTGTTAAAGAAACAATTAGTGAACTTGATTACCTACCAATTTCATAAACTCTTACTCCTGCTTGGGATCCAAGCCTTATCGCTAACGGAATTCACTCCACTATTTAAGATTGTACTGATAAAAATTACGGAGGAAAGGTTGGTTTAGCTCCTGACGTTCCAATCACTTAAGCTCTTGCAAAAGTGCTCTCATGTAATTAATCTTTCTATAATAATTTATAATATAATATTATTTATAATTAATAGAATATCCTGATATTAGTGTAACATTTTTCAAAGATAAAGAAGAATATGACAATCATATTACTAGAGAAGGTTATATTTATGACTATCCTCCTAAAATTTGCTTTGGCGTTATCTTCACAGAATGGAATAATGGAAATTATAATTACTAAATTTCTTATAATCTCACATTAAGCACAGAAGTTCCTTATTAAAAAGAAACATCCTTCATTGTTAAGTATTAATAATTTTATAAATTTTTATATTTTAAATTAATACAATAAATGTAGAGAATAAGATAGTCTTGTTGAAGATTATATAAACTCAGGTTTTACAAGAATTGTTAACTTTGTGAGCAATATTATCTTGCAACAAGAAAGCGGAAACTAGAATTTAAAGATAACACCTAAACTAAGCCCTATTAAAAGAGAAGCATACACTAAAGATAATATAGCAACATTATTAGGTTCAAACATGAACTTTTATATTGTATTGCCTATGATAGCTTCCTTTTTAAGAATGACTTCTAGAATTCTTAGTGAAAAAGAAAAGAGAATCAAAGAAGGTATGATGATGATGGGTTTAGGAAAAGCACCTTTCTACTTGAGTTGGGTTATTACCTATTTAGTTTATTATTTCTTTGTATCTCTCTTAGTTACTATCATCTTAAAGCTGCTAGTTGTGACGTATACTGACTTCTTTGTATTTTTCTTTTATTACTACTTATACTGTTTAGCCTTACTTGCTTAGAGTCTTTTTATCACTGTATTTTTTACTCGCTAACGTCCTGGCATTCTTACTGCAACTGTTTTCTTCCTTCTTTAGTTTATATTTACTATGTTTATGATGAATAAAATTGTAAGATTTACATTTATATTTTTCCATTATTTATATAATTTTATAAATTTTTATAGAACCCAAAAAGTAGTGATTATTAAACTGTTTCTATCTTTCCTTAAAGCGCAGTAGGCATAGCTGCTAGAGTATTTTTGATTTATGAGGGAATGTAAAAAAATTTTGGATTTGGTGATGTTGATAAGGCAATTGATTAATAAAAGCTTATTTACAGTTTTAATTCGTGCATAATTAACTGTGTTATATACTTGGTTTTATTCCTGTATCTTGATTAAGTCTTCCCTAATGAATTTGGTCAAAAAAAGCATCCTTTATTCTTCTTAGGAATAAATTACTCTTCAAATATAAAAAAGTCATAGTAGACACCAATAAAAGCAGATGATGTTGAAGCTTTAATAGAAGATGTTGATGTTGAAAAGAAAAAACAAGAAAATGAAGGAAAAGTAATTTTTTTAACCATAATAAGGCTTAATATTTATTTATTTATTTATATTTTAATTTAACAGACAATTCAAATCCAAGATTTAGAAAAAATTTTCTAAGTTGATGGATAGTAAAAAATAGCAGTAAACAGAATTACCTTACAAATGTATTCTGGTTAGGTATTCTCATTTTTAGGACATAACGGAGCAGGAAAAACGACCACTATGTCTATCTTAACAGGTATGCTTACTCCTACCTCTGGTACAGCTTATATTAAGGGTTTGGATATCAGAACAAATATGGATTAGATCAGAAAATTTTTAGGTATTTTTATATAAAAATTACAAAAATATATTTATAGTTAAATAAATTAATTTTATAAGGTGTTTGCCCTCAACATGATATTTTATTTGACTAGTTGACTGTTAAAGAACACTTAGAATTATTTGCTACCCTCAAAGGAATGCCTAATGATAAAATAGAAAGCGCAGTCACCAAAATAATTAAAGATGTTGATTTGGTTGAAAAAACTAATATTATAAGTTCAAGTCTTTCAGGAGGTCAAAAGAGAAAGCTATCTGTTGCTATTGCTTTCATAGGAGGAAGTGATGTCATTATTTTAGATGAGCCTACAAGCGGTATGGATGTATCTGCTAGAAGACACATTTGGGATATGCTTAAAAACTATAAATCTTCAAAAATTATCATTCTCACAACTCATTTCATGGATGAAGCCGATTACTTGGGTGATAGAATTGGTATTATATCTGATGGTAAAATCAAGTGTATAGGTTCAAACGTATTCTTAAAGGACAGTTATGGAGCTGGATACAACTTTACTTTTGTGAAAGAAGAAAACAATTCTCCTTCCTAACCAATTATTGAATTAATGAAAAAGTATATTCCAGACTGCGAAATTATCAGTGATGTTTCAGCTGAAATAGCATTCTAAGTACCGAAAAAGCATGTTCCTGTATTTAAAGAACTTTTTGAAAATATAGAAAAGAATAAAAAAAGTTTGATGATACGTTCGTATGGAGTGTCAAATACAACATTAGAACAAGTCTTCTTAAAGGTGGCATCTATGAATGAAAATCATTTCATCTTAGAAAAAAAATAATCTGCTGTTAAAGATTAGTAAAGTCATATTGATTTTGACTTTAATAAAGAGCGTGTATAAGGAAGATTTAATATATTTAAAACCCATTTACGAGCTTTGATAGTAAAAAGATATCACTATTTTAAGAGAGACTCTAGATCTTTTGTTTGTGAACTTTTGCTACCTATAATTATGATTGTCATTGGATTCTTGGTGTCTACTACTACTGCATTTAATAATTGGCCAAATTTATAACTTACATTAGATCAATATGACGATTTTAATTAAATTTACATCGGTGGATAAACTAATAATGTTTAAAATTATTTATAAACTTATTCGAATTCTGAAAATATCATGTCTAAAAGTGCTACTGTTTAAGATTTTAACAATGAGCTATTTGAAAAAAAGACAACAGACTTAAAAATTGGGTTATTTGTGACTAGTAATTTACCAACTGATTATTAATACTATTCATTTGTAAATTCAATAAATCCCAATATGGCTCCCATCTCTATAAATATGATGAATAATGCTATCATAAACTAAATACTTGGAAGAAACATTAAAATTATTGTTAATAATTAACCTCTTTTACTTACTGCTTACACAAAAAGGTAAATAAATTTTTTATCATTTTTTCTTACTTATAATTTATATCAAAAAAATAGTTTTTAAGGAACAATCAAAGGAATTGTTATTTCTTTAATATTCTCAATTGGAATGGCATTTATACCTGCTAGCTTAATTACTTATATAGTCCGTGAAAGAGAAGAACACATCAAACATCAATAAATAGTAAGTGGAGTTAGTTTATTGGCATACTGGTTATCAAATTTCATAATTGATCTAATTAAATACCTTGTACCCGCCTTGATAAGCCCACTATTTGCTTATGCGTTCAATATATCATCTGTTACTGATGATGGAAATTTTGGATATTTTTACTTAATATTCATATTATATGGACCTTGTTTGATATCATTTGTCTATGTGTGCTCATTTTTACACAAAGACTATGGAAATGCTCAACTAATTTAATTTTTCTTCAACTTTATTATTGGTGGAATTGGAAGTGTTACTTTTGCTGTACTTAGGCTTATTGATACAACTAAATACATAGCAATAAAATTACATTATATATTCCGTTTGTTCCCTTGCTTTTCATATGCTTATGGTATATCTAATTTGGCTAGCATAAAAGCATACTAATTATTATATAACTACAGCTCCCTTCCTAGTCAAATGGATATGGATATGGCAGGAGGAGATATACTTTTCCTTATAATAATGTTTATATTTTTTATTCTTGTCTTAATTTCAATTGAGTACTTTAGAGCAAGAAAGACAGTACTAAATAGAGAAAATAATTTCCCTTATATTCCAAAACCTATGGATAATGATGTACAGTCAGAGAAAAATCTCATTGAAACAGCTAACCCTTCTGAATACACAATCCTAGTCAGAAATCTAAGGAAAGTTTTTATTTAAAATAATGGAAAACCAAAAGTCGCTGTTGATAACATTAATTTTGGATTGAAATATGGTGAAGTTTTCTGCTTCTTAGGAACTAATGGAGCTGGTAAAACAACCACCATGAGAATGCTCACAGGCGAAGAGACTATTGGATCAGGTGAAGCATACATCGAAGGTTTTAAAATCCCTGAGTAGATGTCCATCGCTTAGTAGTACATTGGATACTGTCCTTAATTTGATGCCCTACTTGATAATTTGACAGCTCGTGAACACCTTGAGCTCTATGCAGCTATCAAGGGTATTCCATAAGAAATGATACCTCGTGCTGTAGATGAAAAACTAGATGAAATGAATTTGCGTAAATTTGAACATATTTGTAGCAGAACTTATTCTGGTGGTAACAAACGTAAGCTTTCTGTTGCTATTGCAATGCTTGCCAACCCTCCAATAGTATTTTTGGATGAGCCTTCAACAGGAATGGACCCAGGTAATCGTCGTTTTATGTGGGATGTTATTAGTCGTATTGCAACCCTTCGTAAGAAATCATCAATCATTCTTACAACTCACTCGATGGAAGAAGCTGAAGCTCTAGGAACAAAAGTCGGTATTGTTGTAAGTGGTAACCTTTAATGCCTAGGAAGTATTTAACACTTAAAAAATAAGTTCGGAAAAGGCTATGAACTTGATATTAAGACTTACCTTCCATCAGTACATGAATTAACTTAAATAGCAAAAGGAAAAAACTTAAATATGGAAGTAAATGGTGAAAATATTTAAGGTATATTAAAAGAAATTAACCAAACAAACTTTAGTGAATAGATAAGTGAAAAAGGATTTGCAGCTTAAATATTCTATGAGATTTAAGGTAACCACTCAGTAGAACTATAAATTTTGTTAGAAAAGATTTATTTATACAATTTAAACTATAAGATATTACAGTTCTTATAATAAAATACTGATCACTTCAATATCTTAGAGCAGTTTAATAATTTTATGAAGGTCTAAATAGTTACCAAAAAAACAATAGGAGAAATATTTGGCATGATGTACGAAAATTAAGAAAAACTACATATAAGTTCTTACATGGTTAACTAAACAACCTTAGAGTAAATATTCAATGAAATAGCTTAAAATTGTGAGCAACAGGCTTTAGCTGCATAAGGCTCATCAATAATTGACGTTAATAATTTAAAATAAAGTTAATCTTAATAAATTAAAAGATAGTAATCTGAGTAGTAAAACAAAATAATCAACGTTTACTAATTACCACCTAACAACTAATAATCTACACATATATAAATGCAAACTATTCCTATAAATAAACGCTAATGACTAACTATATAAAAAAGATTTATAAATAAATTGTAATTTTTTTAAGTTATGAGTAATCAATTAATTTAAAATATAAATATTTAAGAATAATTTTCTGTTTTAAAACAATTTTTCATTGATTATAATGATAGTTTTAAACAATTTTAAAAATCAGATATTTATTTGCAATTTACAAAAATAGAATATATGAAAATAACATAGAGTTTTAACAATAGGTCAACTAAAAAATATTCATAAATAAATTTCAGCTTCTATGCAATATTTATTTAAGAACATCTTTTTTAAAGCACCTTTTAAAGGAGCTGAATCATATTATTCTTCAGTGACATTACTTGAAAAAAAAAAAAATCAAATAAAATTTAATTTATATTTTATATAAAATTAATTTACCTAAAATCAAGATAAACTTTAATTAATTTTTTATTTTTTAAAATTGTTTCAAGAGATTATTGAATGGCTTATACTCTAAAATTATTAAATCTTTTAAAAAATTAGATTAATTTTTTTTAGAATAAAATTTACGTTGAACAGAAAACGAAATTAATGAGATTAGGACACTTCATTATTGATTGAGTGAATAAAGTTAACCCTTAAGAGGAAATTTAATTTACTCTAATAATTAATGAAATATGTTATTTAATAAATAAATTTTGGATTTTCGTTATTAAAATTAAAAAATTACGAAGAAAATATTTCGAATTCTGTTAAATTTTTTAAATTGCTTATCTTTTCTCCAAATTAGATAAAACCGTCATTTCCTATTTAGTTTTATCTAAAAAAATTACATAATACTTTCTAAAAAAATAATTTACGAAAGTTATAAATAGATATATTATATCTGTAGGCATTAAGAAACACTATTGCCTAGAATAATAATTCCTTCATCATTTATTTCACCATAACTTTTTTTTATGGTATTTAAATTATTTTCAATTAATTTTTTTTGAATTTTACCAAAATGTCAAATCTAATCTTTTAAGATTTTATAATTTTGAAATTCCTTGTGATATATTTTTTATACCTGAGCAGCCTATTTAGTTTCCACTATTATTAAATAATAGTTAGCTAAGTTTTTATTTTATCAATTTTACTAAAGATTCAATTTTAAGGACTATAGTTTACTATGATCTAAAATTAGATTACTAAAAGATTCATAATTTTCAGGGATTAATTTAAAGGAACTTTTAATAATTATAAACTGTTGAAAAAATTATTCTAAATAATAAAGTTTTACAAAAGTTTAATTTCTAAATTTTCTAAGTGTTTTAGTTTACTTAAACTGTTTAAAAAGTATAATCTATCATCTCCATTTTCATTTTGATTTAAATCTATATCACTATAAATTAGTAATTTATTGTTAGTAAAATTAAAAAATTAAAGTTACTCTAGATATATCTTAAAAGATTTTAATCTTTCTAAACCTTATAATCCTTATATAAAGTCATATAAACTTTTAGAAGAAACATTTACTGAGCTTTTTATTTAAAATATATTTTGAATCAATTTATTTAATTAAACATTCTTTGAAAAATATATTAAAAATTTTTTACCTCAAATTAATGCCTAAATCTTCTAAAAGTAGCAAAGATGCTATGCGTTCTAAAATTATTTGTAAATTTACTTCACTCTAACTAATTTTTAGTTTTAAAATTTTATAAATAAAATAATTTAAATAATTGATTACTAAAGGATAAAGTCTAAATGAGTCAAAGATAAAACTTTAGAAATTTCTGCATAAATCTTGTCTATAAACTCAAAGTTTTTTACAGTTCTATTTAAAATTTACATTATAATATCTTATATGAATATAGAAAGTAATTTACTGGAAAACTGTAGTTAGTTTCTTTAAGTTAGTAGTTTTTAATATTGGAGTTATTTATAAAATGGATTATCTATCCTTATTATCACTATTTTTATAATTTTTTATAATTCATAATTTGATATTTCTAAAAAAAAAAACATCATATAACAAATGTTATTTGAGCTAGTTTAAGAAATCTGTTTAAAAATATTAATTAATTACCAACACTCTATTTTTAACCTGTTAACTAAATTAATAAATTCGCTCTTTACCTATAAATTAGAAATTTTAATAAGTTTAACAGTAAATTGTTTATTCTAAAATTTTTACTTCACTTTAAGAGAATTCATCTATTTTTAAATAAAAATTTTATAAAAAGTTGTTTATTTTTAATGAATTTACATTCACCTAATTAGTATTCTACTAGCTTAAAATCTTTAACAAAAAAAGATTCATTTATTGGTAAATTTTAAAATTTTTGAATCGTTTTATCTTGTTCTTTTCAAAATAATAAATAAATAAATATAATAAAATTGTTGAAAATATTATACTCTTAAATTTATTGCACATTTCAGTTTAAGTATTTAATTTAGAAAATTCTAAAGCTACCTTTATGCTTTGAATTTTATTACTTCCTAAAAGAATAACTTTATCCTTATTGTTCAAAAAATAAGTTAGCTATTCATATCTGCTATCTAAATTTAGTTGGTAAAAAACTTAATCTAAGCCTTAATAAACCTAAGGCTAAAGTCCCTTTATTTATTTTTTAATTTATTCTAATTCCATTTGATCTCTTTTTTTGTTATAATTCTGTTTTAGTGCTTAAATTTTTTTATGAATTATTTACTTCTTTAATTAGTATTTTCTTTTAAAATAAAGTTCTCTCTTGTCAAAAATAATTCTGACCTTAGGTGATTAGAAATTTTTAAATCATTTGACTAGAGTTGTTAAATAATAAGCAATCTAAATCAATAATCAATAAAAAGTGACTTTTATTTAGATAGAGTAAAATTAAATTTATAAAAGAAATATATATATAAATAATATATAAAAGACAAATTTAATCAATTATTAGTAACAAATCCTAATAGCTTATATGTAATAAGTTACTATAATAAAAAAGAATCATAAAATTTAAATTATTAAGTATGATGATATATTTATTATTTTTATTCACTTTCACCTTTCAAATTTATAAAATTTTCCCTTGAGATTAATTTTTAACATAAAGTTAATTTTTGAAAAATAATATTTAATATTTTGATTTAATCTAAATCACAAGTCAAAATGTAAATAACCTGAAGGATGCAGATCAGAAAAGCTATTAATACTTACTAATCATTAAAGTTTTTTTTTTTAAGCTTATTTTCATTACTTATATTAAAAACTCAAAACTATTACTAATTATTATAAATAATTTTGGTTCTTTTTATTATAAATTATCTGCAAAGAATTATTCTTTTACTTATCTCTTTATAATATGAATTTTTAAACAAAACATTTTATAATAATTATAAAAATAAACTTATTATATATTTTAAAAATAACTTCACTTAAATAATTCTAGAGTTAAGTTTATTGGATAAGCATTATTTTATAAAAAGAATTAACATTTAACACTAGCTTAACTAAAATAAATTTAATTTTAGTTATTAGATTTCAATTATTTTTTATAATAATTTAAATAAATAAATGGACAGATAAATTTAAGATTTTAAAGAGAGTAAATGATAAACATTTAAAAAATGAAATGCTAATTTATAAAAATATTTTTAGATTTATTAATAAAAAGTTATAATAAAATACATTAACTAATTTAAAACTTTTTAATTTTTTATATTAGCAATTTAAAATAATTTAATTAAGTTAACTTAAATATATTTATTAAAATTTTAAAGTATCCAAAATTATAAATTTTCATCGTTGGATTGATTTTTAATTTAAAATCCCTATTAAAGAAAAATAAATATTCAAATATAAAGGATAAAAACTACTTGGGATTTTTATTAATCTCAATAGCTTAAATATTTAAAAATGTTTTTTTATTTAAAATTTTTTAGTTTTATTTTTTATCAATTTAATAAATAAAATTCTTAGAGTATTTGAATAAATGTTAAATTTTTAATTAATTATTAATTATTTCAATTATCAAAGCAAAATATTTTGTATGATTGGCTTAAAATCTCAGCTAAATATTTATTTCTTCTATATTTCAGTATATAGAGTAATTGACCTATATTATGTCATTACTATAACTAAATTTTTATAAATTAAATTAATAAATTGTCCAGAAACCTGAAACAAAAAAAGAAATAAAAATTAATTTTAATAAATCTAAATTATCAAATAATTGAAGACTTTGCAAAATGTATTTAATGATTATTTTATGTATTTGTTACAAATAAAAAATGAGTAATTATAGTAATAGATTAACTATAAGTAAAACTAAATTATTTTTTATAAGGAGATCAATTAAATAGAAGTATTTCTTGATGTAAGATTGCACTTATATGAAAAATTAAAATATAATCAAGTTCTAGATAAGTAGGTATTTACATTAATAATAAGTAGTTTTGTCAAAATAAAAATAAGTATTATTATCCACTAGTCAAAAATTTATCAATATTTTGATGAATAAAAATACATTGCATTAATTTATTATCTAAAACTTAGTAAATAAATTTTTGCATTATAAAATAAATAATTGAATATTATTCAATAATTTTTTTGGATAGTATAATTAATAAGTAAAATAAATACATAATTTTTTTAGCGATTTGTGAATTCTTTCAAATGGATTTACCAAACATCAATGCAAACAGTGTTTAAGATATTGGATCTCCTTCAAAAAAGAGAGAAATATCTATAGATGAAACCGGATAGATTGGTTTAAAGAATAAATAAATAGTTTACAATTCGAGTAACAATAGCATGAATAAGCGTAAAAGTCCTGATTAAGTTAAAACACCTCCTCCCCATTAAAATCATAGATCAATTAGCCTGCAACCTAATAATTAATCTGTTTTATAATCCTCTCCATAGTAGTAATAACAAAATTAAATGGAAAAGAAAAGTAATCCTCTAAGGAGCTCTTCGATTTTAGATGATTAATTTTTATAGCATGCATCAAATGCCTCAGCTGAAGCTGTTTAATAAGTGGTATCAAATTACAGAAATAATCTTATAAATTAATAATCGCAATCTCTGTAGCAGCCACTTGTAAAGTAACATCCAAAAAATAATTCTAATAACACAAGTAGTTTACAGTAAAGTCCTTAGCATCACTAAGGTAATACTTATTTCCATGACGAAGAACTCTAAGATTTTGAAATTCTAAGCAAATTAGGCGAAGGTTCTTTTAGTACTGTGTATAGAGTTAGACGTGGAAAGGATGGAAAAGAATATGCTTTGAAAAGAATAAAGATGATGAAATTAAATGAAAAAGAAAGGGAAAACGCAGTAAATGAAGTGAGATTTTTGGCTTCAATTAACTGCAGGAATATAATCAGCTACAAATAAGCTATTTATGATGAAGGAGTCAATCAATTATGTGTTATAATGGAATATGCGGAGGGAGGCGATTTAGCTAGAATTATTCGTCATGCTTCAAAAGCAGGTAAATATATTGAGGAAGATATGATTTGGTCATATGCTATTTAAATGACCATAGGCATTAAAGCGTTACATGATTTAAATATATTGCATAGAGATTTAAAGGCAGCTAATGTTTTCTTAGATAAGTATTAAACAAGGGCTATGTTGGGAGACTTGAATGTATCAAAAAAACTACAAGTGAACGGTTTACTTTATACTCAAACTGGTACTCCTTACTATGCCTCTCCAGAAGTTTGGAAAGATAAACCTTACAATAATAAAAGTGATATTTGGAGTTTGGGCTGTGTTATATATGAAATGTGTGCTCTGAAACCACCATTTAAGGGAAAAGATATGGAAGACTTATTTAAAAAGGTTAATAAAAATAATTTTTAAAATTAACACATTTAATAAGTTTATTGTTGATCTATTCTTATTTATGAGCCAAAAACCAAATTAAATTGAATGAAAATAAAAAAAAAGTATATTAAACAAATGATAAAAATCGAAGAAAAAAATGGTCATATGCAATATCGCATTTCAGCTAAATATAAGCATCATTTACAATAAGAAAATATTAAAATTTAATTAATCTAACTAAACAATCTTTTTTTGATCAAAAAAGCATCTTCTAAGTTTGCTAGTGGGATGAAAATATAGAATACATTAATCAATCTATTATCTATGTGATCTATTTGATCTTTAAAAACTTTTAAAGCAAGAAATAAATAAATAAATTAAGAAAAGAATCGACAAATTTATATTTTGAATTTTTATTTTCATAGCTATTCAATATTTATTTATTTGATCTACTTCTATAATAATTTATTATAAATATTATAATCAATAGGTATAAAGAGGTGTCTACGATCCTATTCCTTCTCACTTTAGCAAAGAGCTAAACCTCTTCATTGCTTAATTATTAAGGGTAAACCCTGAATAGCGTCCTAATTGTGATGAAATTCTCAAATTTTCTGTGATTAAAAAAAGAATGGCTGATATGCAGCATTTCTTTTCAGATTCTCTTACTCCTTTCTAACAAAAAATGTAATCTGAATTAATAAGCACAATTCGTATTGGGAAGTCTTTACGTGGGTTAAAAGATAAATTGCCTCAGGCAAGATACGAAACAACGGAATCTACTTAAGCTACAACAAATTAAATAACTTCTTAGTCAGAAATTTTACAACCTAATTAATACCACCGTCAAAGAAAAAATAAATACATTTCTCATATATCGTCAAGTAATATAAGTGATATGATGAATTAACAAATAAGCATACCATCTTAACTATTAAATCCGTCTGTAGAAATATAAAGTAAAGGCTTGAATGATAATCACAAAGGAAGTTCAAGTTTGAACTAGAATTCCATTTCTTTAAGATAATCTTAATAACAATAAGTTATCCCTTCTATATAATCATCACCTCCATCATAAAAATCTGAACATATTAAATAAATTATTGCATAAAAATAATAAAATAAATCTTCATTATATTAAAAATAATATTAATACCCACGGTTGCCACTTTAGCATTAATAATTTGATAGTGCCTCTCCAATATAAGCTAAAAGCAGATGTAGTTCTGTAGAAAGTAAGCAATCAATACATAAAAATTAGCTAAGTCTTCATAAGTAATACTACCAAAATAATGATATAAATAAATCTATTAATTTGAATAATTCATAAAACTCTATTGTCACAAATAAAAAACCGATACGAAACAAAGAAAGTAATACACCATAAATGTACTAATTATAAAAAGCAGAAGAACCAATATCAGTCAATTAAAGTGTCCAGTAGCTTTCAAAAGAAATAAAATAATTAAATTCTAATTTATATAATGATGAGATGAATAGTCGCTAGAAAAAAATGTATCAACTTTAAGCTTTATAAAAAATCTTAGATTAAAGTAAATTTTATTTAATTTTGTTAACAAAATAATTTTAATTGATAAAATGTAAATTCTTATTAACTAATAATTTAATATAATCTATTCCAAAATCAAAAATTTTTTTAACTATTACTAAAATTTTAATATTTTAATTTTTTTTTATTTATTTGATGAAGTTTTATAGTATTTAAATAACTTAATATAAGATTTTTATTCTAAAAATTATTTTAAATTATAATAGAATGTTAACTACCTCAAATACTGAAGACATCCATATACTGAATGATTTACAAATAAAAAACATATGTTTTTAATAAAAGATATTAATTACTTTTATTGATTTTTACTTTAATTATTATAAAAATTAACCTTAAAAACAATTTTGTTCTAACTTAAATTAACTTTTAAATTCAAAATATTTTAATTAAAATCATTAAAATAATGATAAATAATTAATTAAAGGGTATAAATTTTATAAATAGATTTATAAACTGTAAATGCTTTATCAATATTTTGTTTATATTATATTTAATAGCTTATTTATTATATTTATTCAATTTTATTAATTTGGTTGTTATTGCTATTATTAGCCAGATATTTAAGTATTATTTTGTGAAGACACATCTGATGTGATGTTGGAGTATCTTCTTCTTTCATTTTCTTTTTCTTCATATTCCTTTTCAAGTAGGTTGTATTCTTTCTTACAAATAAAAAAGAGTATTACAAATAGTATAAGACCTAGCAATATAAGTAGTATTCTTATATAAATATTATCAGCTAAGGTTTTACCAGAAACAATATCATAAAAATTAGAAAGATTTATTCCTATATAAGTTAAAAATGATGACTTTATGCTAGTGTGCAACATTGTTGGTATTAAAAACTAAATAGAACTTATTTTAAATAATCCAAGACCGTAATTTTTAACCACAATCGGTAGCCACATAAATCTTACTAAAAAAGAGATCTTAAATGGATATTTTTAAACAGAAACATCTATAACTTTTAGTTCCTTCACTGTTTATATCCAAAACAGAGCATCTTTAGAAAATCTATATCTTGAAATTAAGAATGAAACATAGCATCCTGTTGTTTTAGCTAAAGTTAACAAGCACACAGATAATATAAAATCTTATTGAATATATGCGACAGTTAATTCATAAATAGAGATAGGGAAGCCAGTAATCTTAATAATTACACCAATAAAAAATAGGATCACTAAATTTTTTGGTGTAGGCTTTTTAAAGTTTAAAAAGAACTCAATAAAAGAATTCCTAAAATCATCACTCAAAAAGAAAGCTAATGCAAATACTATTATAACTATTAAATAAATAACTATCACATAAGTGTATGTACTTATCACTTTTTTTATTCTTTCTTACTCTTATAATTCATCTTCATTCTAATGTTCTTCAATAGTAGATAATCGCTAAAGTCCATAACCTCGCTAGGCATATGTATTTTAAAATGAACCTCGCTACTACACATAATCACTTTACTAGAAAAATTCTTGCTAGTTTGTTGGAGATTCATCAGTGGTCAAAAGTCCTTATACATCTTCTTAATCATTCATCTTGCTAATTTTAAGTAGAAATTTCAAAAACTGCTTTTATTTAATTGATTTATTAAATAATTAAAAAAGCTTTTTTTAATGATTTAAAATTTTATATTGAATTTATATTTTGTATCCGTTTTAAATTAAAAACTACTTAGTTAGTTAATAGTATTACATATCTCCTATTTGATATAAAATTAATTTAAAAATATTATTATTTTTTTATAAAAAGTAAATAAAAATATATTTCAAAAATATAATAAATTACTTTTGTACCTTAAATTCAATAAAATTTATAATAATTTATCTGAGTTTGCATTAATCAATTAAAAATTAACTTTTATTAAAAAAATAAAATAAACTAAAGTATTTTTAAAGGCTATTAAAATTTTAAATCATATTAAAATTGTCTTTTAAAAGAAAATAAAGGAATTAATTTAAAAAAAATAATTTTTTATTCAATAAACAAAATAATAACTAAATAAATAAAGAATACAATGTGAGAATTGATTTTTGCTCATTTTAAAAGTGCTCATAAAAATCAGTAATAAATTGAAGAATTAAACAAAACATAGGGAATTATATTTGGCTATAAATTCTATGATCAAAAGACAATTAGTTTAGCGAAATTTTTTATGTGAAAAATAATACAAATTAACTAATGTTGTATAGATAAATATTTAAAAACACTTTTTAAATGAAAATATAATTAATGAATTGTTTATAAAATTATTTCAAAAATCGAGATCTGTTTTTCCAGAAGGCTTGTTACTGCATATAATAGTTTGAGTTTTATTTTCTTCTTTATAAACATTATCAGCATTAATGTTATCTTGATCTGGTGGTTGTAGATAAAGTTTTTCTATTTCAATTCTTTTTTTGGAAGAGGCTTTAAGACCCCATGTTAAAGTATCTAGTTTGAAGTTTAAGTAATTATTTATTTGAGGATATTTAAGGATATGGAGCATTCCATTAAAATCAAGGAATTCAGTATTTTCAAAGAGTGGTTCAAGCTTAATAACCAAATCAAAATTCATATAGAATAGAGATTTAAGCTTTTCTGATATAGTAGGAGGAATAGTTAAAACTAAAAGCATATGAGAAGCTCTTGTAATAGTTTTAATTGCATATAAAAATTTTATAAGTTCTTAATCTGTGTATTTAATTTTTGAGAAGTTTCCAAATAAGTTTGTGATACAAATTTTCTTTAATTTTGTATCGTTTTCACTTGAAAATGAGTTTTGTAGAGAATTGCAAATATCATCCAAAAGTTCTTTCAAATTGCCAAATTAATTTATATCCTTAGAAATTAATAAGTTTTTGACTTTTTCTTTATCTGCAACATTACGACTAAGATCTAAACGTGGAATGTCCTTTGAGAGGGCCTCTTCTTTTAATTTAATGGTCATGTGGTTATATCTCCAAGCAATTTTATTTTCTTCCTTTTACTTGGATATGGCTAACTTTTCTTACTCTCTTTTTTCCTCGCTAGTGCTCTTAACTGGAATCATATCATACCATCTTTTTGGGAAGACATCATAAACAAAACAATTTTATTCTAAATGAAAACCACATCCTACAAAATATCTATTAAATGAAACATGCATTGAAGTAGGATAATCTTCTTCTATCAAAATAGTTGTTCCTTTTTTTATTGAGTTAGAAAAAATAGCATCGAATTCAGCATGACCAAAAAAGGCCTTATTTAAATCATCCTTAGCTTTATTCTTATCACTCTTAACAAATGAGCTTTTTATCATCCCTATTTAATTTATTCTTTATACAATTTTACTAAATTGATTAAATTTAATGAAAATATATCTTTAAAAAAAATTAAAATTTCTAGTTAAATTAGTAGAGTCTATAAGCAAATTTTCTAAAAATTTATACTATATTTTCATCTAATAACACAAACTAATTAGCTCATTTAATTAATAAATAATTATTTGTAATAAATTAGATTTATGGATTGATAATTTTATAAATATTATTGAAATTTCTTCAATAAAAATATATTTAAAAAAAATATACTTGTAAAAAATAAATATAAAAATATTTGCCTCAATTTATTTTGGATGTTTAAATTAATTTAACTTTAAAACTTGAATAGGAAAAATAATAATTAAAATAATTTTAATAAAATTTCTTTTCTGGCTATTGTTAAGCAAATAAATTTGTAAGCTTTGTAGGTTAATCATTAGAATTGTTTGAATATGAATGGTTAATTATAAGTTTTATATTTTTTTTCTAAGGTAAATAAATAATATAAATATTTATTTGTTGTTAAATATCTATTTTCGATTGTTTTTTATGTGCAATTTCGAAAATAGAGTTATTTAAAAGGAAAAAATTAATTCAATAAAAGGAATTTACTTTTTTCTAAAATTATTAAATTGAGATTTTATAATTGTTAATAAGTAAGTAAAAAGATTGATTGATTAATATTCAATCATAAATTATAATTTAATATTAAAACTAAAATAACTAAATATATAAGTCATATTAGCTAAGAACATAAAAATTATTTTTATAGAGAATCCATTCTAGAATTTGTTAATGAAATCTTAAATGAATGCTCCTTAGAATCAAGAGAATAAGGAAAAAGAAGAAATTAATAATTATGATGAGTTCAAGCAAATAAAGAGGAGTATTTTATCTTTATTAACGTTTAACATATCTTTAAGGATTAATTTTAATATTAATGTTAATCATGTTTTTTAGCCTTCTAAAAATTTAGTTTTTTAACTGAAATCTTTTAAAAATAAATTTAAAGGTGGTATATAAAGAAGATAAAAGCTCTCATAAATTAAATAAAGTGGGTTACCAAACTCCATAGCTTATTAATCTTAAGTTTTAATGAATTATTAGAAAGAGAATGAACAAAAAGAAGAAAAATTGATAATGAACCAACAACAGAATAGCGCTAAAAATAAATCATAATTAGAATCAGTTTTTTAAATAGATAATGCCCCTGTAAATTTTGAAACTATTTAGCAAGAGTTATTAAATATATCAGCAACAAATAAATCTTCTACTATAACTGAAAGAAAATTCAAGTAGCCAGGAATTATCATTTTAGATAAATAGTTATGTAATTAATTTGTTAATAAAACCTAAAACTAAATTTAAATTTCCTTTTATTTGACTCAAAAAAATAAAGGATTGATTCATTTTTATTTATCATTTATTTGTTAAAAAAGTGGACAAAGCAACTCCGTTAATTTAATAGTATGTAGGCATAAATTTGGAAACATCAGACCCTACTTTAAATGAATAAGTTTAGGTAAATCTTTATTTATTTGTTCTATCAATAAATTATTTAGGCACATTAACAAATTAATTAATTATTATTTATTTATTTATTTAATAGAAACAAATAAAATAATATTAAGAATCTCTGGATGAGCAATTACAATTGTCTGAAAACATTTATTCTAAAGTTAAGAAAAACGATTAAATTTAAAACAGAAACAATAGTTTTTTGAACCAAAAGTAAGACGATGCTCTAGTAAATAAAAGCAATGAAAATAAATATTAGGAATAAAGTGAAACTTAAAACAATAGCAGTTCATTGATAACTCCTTATTAAAATTTTTTCTCAAGATAAGAAGAAGATATCCGTCAGAAATTAATGGATAAATTCCTTGAAAAGAATTCTGTTAAGTAGCCAGAAAGAGAATAAGACATGAATTTTTATTAGGATATTTTGGAAGATTAAAAATAGGACACTAAAAGAAAAGCAGACCCTTTAGCAAAAAATTTTGATTTTTTCTAATTGAATCAAAATAAGTCATAGAAGTAGAATCAAGTAGTCAATAAGTGGAAACCAATCAAAAATTTTAATAATCAAGACTCCTAAATAGATTAATTTATCTAATCTGACTACTCAGAAGCATTTATTGATAAAATTAAGGTATTTATTAACTTAATTTTTTTAATTAGCTTTTTTTATTTATTTAATTATTTGTAATTTTTTTTTTTAATTAGGATTTACCTGATTAAATGATGAAAGAAGAGGATCAAAATATTTTTATACCTACTACTGCTTTTAAAAATAATATAGATGGTTTACTGTTACCCCAGATGTATCAGGGAAACAGTTTAAAGCTTCCTAAATAATTATAAAAAGATCATTATGAAACATTTTTAGGAGGGCGCATTAATTATTCAAGCCCACAGCAAAAGCTTTAAAATGAAATGATTTTCAATTAAATCTCTCCTTTAGCAAGAGAAGCTGCAAGAAACATAAGTTATTCGATAGAGGACTAATTCGTATCAGGGAATAAATAACACAATTTTGTTACTCCTAAACCAAAAAATTTAATTCTATTGAGTGAAGATCCATAATTTTCAGTAATTTTTTACTAATGAAATAAATTTAAAAACATAAAAAATTTTGATTATTAATAATTAATTTTTTTGATAAAATAAGCCAGAGGAGATTAATTTTGAAACCATTCTTAATATCGTAGGAGATGGCATAAGTCCAGACTAATTAAGCAAATTAGCAGCTCAGTAAGAAGCTTCTACAATAAAAAAAGAGGGCTAAAATAATTTTTAATAGAATGATACAACCTAATATGGGACATAAGTTAAAAACAATACAAGCATAGAAATTGCAAATTTCAAGAACGTGCTGCATCAAAGCAACCAAAATATAACTAACTAGAATACAAATAATCTTAATTATAGTTTAAGTAGTAGGAACAACCAAACAAATTACTATGATGAATAACACATATAAGATATTTCAAATAATCCAACTTATCAAAACGGAAGAAATCAAATTCAAAAAGAAAAAACTGAAAAGTAAATGTCTGATCAAAGCGTTTAATATGATCCTAGTATAAATGACATAAATTATAACTAAACAAATGGTAGTAACAATAAATATAGTGAAATTTTAGATCAAGAAATTACTGATTTTAAAATAGAAAATCTAAAATAACAAAAGTAATAGCAATAGTAATAGCAATTGCAATAAATATAGCCTCAGTAGCAATATACCCAGCAACAATAGTAAAATCTTAACTAAAATAAAAGACCAAGTATTAATAGTGATCACAGCTAAGAAGTTTAAAAAATGGAAATTCAGTAAGTTTTAAATGATATAAAGTAGCTTTAAAATTAAAGAAAGAATACTAACTTATCTTAAATTGAACATGAGAATTTAGTTGTGATTTTAAAAGGAAGACTCAATGATTTAATTGAGTTTGTTAAATACGATAATGAAGGAAATGATATCTTTGGAGATGTTACTACTTAAGAGTTTTTTGATGATTTTCCTTAAAATGTAGAGAAAATCAAATATTAGACAGTTTGTGGTTTTTAAAAATTAAGACTTTTATACACTTATTTTGAGAATTTCTTGCCTCTCCTAGAAGAAAATATGAGCTGTAAAAAATTCTAAAAATTTAATATTTAATTTAATTTTTATAATTTAACAAATAGAATAATATGATCATCATCAAAGTAAAAGCTCTCCAGAGGTCTTAATGAATAATGACTACAGTAGTCAAGCTTAAAATAAAACTATCCCAAAAACAAATAGAAATGTAAATCAGTAAAATAGAAATGTAAATTAGTAAAATAGAAATGAAAATAATTATTAAAATTAAAGCAGATCTCCTTACAATAAGAATAATAATAACCAAACACTATCACCTAATAATAGATTTCAAAATAATTAGCAATAAAATAGAGTATTAGCTGGAAAACCTAAATAAAATTAGGTAAATTAGCTACAATTGTAGACAACTAAGTAGCAATTTAATAAAGAATAAAGAAATGCCGAATTAGCTATGTAAATGAAAACTGCAAGAAGTAATAATGGATTAGATAAAACAACAATAAGTAATAACAATAAATCATACTCTATTAATTAAACCACCCAAATGTATTCTCCTGTTTCTAAATAATCTAGTTAATCTATTAAATACAAAGCTGGCAGCTTTTCTAACAAAACATTTACTAATATCCAAAGCCCAAGTAATTCTTATTTAGCAAAGAAAAATGTAACACCAAATAAGAACTTGAGTAGTAATAACATAAATAGAAACTTAAAAAACACAACTAACACATAATAATAAAATCGCAGCCTTTCAAACAAAAAGACTTAAGGCTATTTAAATAGTGCTAGAACAGCTACCAACTTAAAATAAAACAGACAAGAAGGTGTGTAGCAATAAAAAAGGCAAACAAAATTAAATAAATCAGAAGATTTTTCATAAAGATAGTTTTTTAACAATAATTTAAACAACAACAACAACTACAATAATAATAACTATGACCAAAATTTTGATTATTAGGATAATTATGGGAATTAGTTTATGTATAATCAGTAACAAAAAATGATGATGATGAATAATCATTTTAACAACTATGATAACTATTCATATGAGGAAAATTGAAAATGTGCTACCTTTCTCAAATTTTAGAAAATTATTAAAAGGTAAAAAAAGTAATTTCAACTAAACTAAATTTATTCTTTTGTACAAAAAAATATAATTTTCGAATAATCTAAAGAAGTAAATATCTTAGTTAAATTAAAAACTGAATTTTTCTTAAGAAGAAATAAAAAGCTCTATAAATTTGCTTTCAGCTTTTACATTATTAAAAATCAGTAAGTCAATAAATAAATAAAAATACTATAAATATAAAATTAATTTAAAATAATAATTAATTATTATAAAAATTTAATAATATTCTATTCTGTAAATATATTAAATATTTTTAAAATGTAAATAAAATGTATATATATTTTATTAATTCAAATCTAATTCAAGCAAACCTTTCATATAATATATAGATAGATATATTCAAAATTTACGTTTAAGATTTAGTGTTATTAAATTGAAAATTAACAAATATATCATTTTACAATTAGTTTTTATATTTATAAGTAAGGTTTTAGTTTAATAAAAAAGATACTTTTTTCAATAAGATAATAAAAATTTAGATCTTGCTTTAAGATTTTTAGTTCTATAAAAAATAAAAAAATAAAATGGTAAAATAAAATGATAAATAAATAAATAAATTATTTTAGCAAAAAACTATATAAAAAAGTTAATAAATAATAGAATTTGTATAAATGTATTTGAAATATATTAAAATGAATAGTTGCTTTTAAGTATTTTGTTAATTAAAATCTTTTTCATATTCTTTCTTCATACATCATGCAAACAAATAAAAATGTTAATTTCATATTATTAATAATAAATATGTTAATTTCATTTAATTAATTATTAAAGTGTAGTAACAAAAACTTTTTAGTAAATTATAAATTAGAAAATGAACTTTATTATGATTAGTTATGTTGTTATTTTTATATATTTAGGTAGTTATTTATTATAAATAAATATATTTGTAAAGTAAATTTATGCTACTCTTCTTCTCCTTTTTCAATCTCATAAATTTTTTTCATCTTCATACGACTGTCCCCTATTTGAAAAGCATACCGACGAATTAGCGTTTTCATTCAGCATTTCTTCTAAATATTCAAATCTGAATAAAAACTGTCTAAAACTTATACATTTGTGGTAGATGTTGCAATCTAATATTTCTTACAAATATTAAGCACAATCGTTTATATTTTTTGGTTTGTTAGGTATTTTTATTGTTTTTTTAATCTCTTTTAATATATTTTTTTCTTCTAAAAGCTGAGGATTATTCTAAGGGTCTATCTCTACATTCAACTATTTTTCTTTAAACTCCTAGTATGCCTATTATACTAAATATTATAGTAAATTAGTGTAATAGAGTTCTAAATCTTTGTGCAAGTTGATTATGTCTTTGAATCTATTTATATTAAAAGTTATTTATTTTTATATGTTAAAAAAACAATTACACATAGATATTTTTTGTTACTAAAAAAGTTACTCAAATTTTTTGATTGCTTATATATTAATTTACTTTTTCAAATTTAAAGAAAAATTTTTTACCTTTTTACTATATAAAATGTTTGTGCTTATTTGCGCTTAGGATATAATCTGAACAGGAATTACTTCGACGAATTCAAATACTTTCCTAAAAGCTAAACTCTATACTAAAATAGATCGTTATTTATTTATTAAGCTTGCTGCACCATGTAATCCGAAAAGCAGTTTTAAAAGCTAAATAGAGTTTTACAGAAATAAATATTTTCATTATAAATAATACTAAAAAACTTTAGCAATTAATGCTTCCTTTAATACATAGTTTCTTTGTCATTAAGTAAAGATTTAGGAGGGAATTCAGGCAGTCTTATAGGGAAAATTTCTTTTTATAAAGCTTTATAGAAATTGCAGAAATCTGTGTATCTTAAGGGTTGACTGTAACTAGGCAAACACAAACCAGAATTTAACTTTTACTTCCTTAGTACTAGCTGATAATAAGTTACACCGTCATTCTTAATGTTTCCTAAAGTTTCGAGAGTCACTTTAGTAATCAGACTTAAGGATAAAGTATTTTTAAGCTTTGGATAATCTTATTTGAATTGGATGAATTCGTTTTCATTTTGGTAAAAGCAATCTTAAGCTATTTTAATTAGTTAAAAAAGCATTAAGCATAATATTTGAGAGAAAAATGAGTATTTACCTTAAAGTTAGCTGACTTCAATATAGTATTACTTGCGAGTTAAGCCTAAAAATTTAACTAAAAAGGCTTCTTCGAAATAAAATTCTTTTGTGACGTAATCTAAATATTTTTGTAGTGAAAGAATTTGCTTAAAAGCGTTTTCTTCTATCTTTAGTTCATCTAAATTGTTTTAGTTATTATCTTCAAGCATTTATCTATCTGTACAAATAATTGTTGGCAAGTTATCTTCGATTCTTGCCACTAATTCTTTTTCTAGTATATTTTATTAGTTCTTTTTGTGGGTTTCATTTTAGATTTATGAAGATACGTAGGAAAAATTAGTTAAATTCAAAGGGTTTTTTATTGAATTTATATCCCTTTACAGCTGCAGAAATTCTTGCATATTTTTTTTAATGACAACTTTGTTTCCCTGTTTCAAGTAGTCATGGCATTCTACAATATATTCCACTTCTCCTTTTTTGTTTATTTCAAATTAGTATTTCACTCTTACTTTAATACGGTTATCCTATTCCTTCTGAATAGAAAAAGAACTTTTTATTGATTTTTTTGGGCTATGAGCTGATTTATCCTCTAATTAAATTTTTCCATTAAAAAAAAATTAATTTTTTTTAGATATTTAAAAAATTTTATGTTTTAAAGTAATAAAAATCAGTCAATAACTTTTAATATAAATTCGTATGAGTTATTCACTCTTCTAAAGTTTTCAAATCTGAATTTTTCAACAAACAACTCAAAAAAACAATTTTTATCAAATTAAAAAAATATTTTCAACTCAAAATAAAAAAATATTTTTTGTTTTGTTTATTGCTATCCAAAAATTTATCTTAAAATATTCTTTAAAGATAATTTTTGTTATTATTTTTCGGATGTAAATTTTATACTTTTAGTAATATAAACCAGTATCCAATGAGGTTTTTATATTAATTCATATTGTTTATCTTTTATTAAATTTTTTATTTTAAAATGAATGATTCTGCTTACACTGTGTGTTTAAAGTTGAGATAATTTTCATCCCACTGCGAGCTGTTGTTGAGGGTAAGTCAACAAGATATTTAGTTGCCTAAGTTAAAAACGATTTTTCGAGTAGCATCATGCTATTTTGATTACCAAAAAAGGAGAATATTACTAAAAGCACTTTGACTACAAGAATAGAGATTGGGAGAGTTAGCTTTTCATGTGACATCTTTTACGAATTAGAAAAATATGTTTTAATTTAAAAAAGATCAATAAATTGTAGTATATATTTAGTAAAAGACTTATTTATTTATAAACACTCTTATGGATTGAGTAGTTTGTAACATAAAATTTTCTTGCTATTTTATTTATTTTTCTATTAGCTGTAATTTATTTTTTTAAAATTAATGCTCTTTTCAAGCGAATATAGCTAATTTACTTTTGCTGTAAAATACATACAAGCTTTATAAACTAGCGAATAATCTTAAAAATTATTATTAGTAAGAATTTAAGGTTAAATCAAGTGAAAAAGTGATTACCTTCTCTATTACTGCAATGAATAGAAGAATATATAATAATAAGTCTAAAATCCAATAGATTTAGTGCATTTTCATATAAGAAACTTATCTTCGATACTCCTTTCTCATTACAAAAATTTGAAAAGTGTAAATTGATATTTAAAATGCTTGAGTCCAGCTAAATTTATAAAAATTGAATGGATGATCATCAAGCTCATCCGTTGAATAATAAAGCAATATTTCTAAAAGCGTTAAAATGCAATGACTTAAAAGCAGAAAAAATCTTATCATGTAAGAGGCTGGTGTTATATTTCTAACCTCAATACTAGATTTACCCATTTGCTACATCATGCTAAATCTCTTAAATAAGACTAGTAACATTAAAAGCGCTAAAGCATTTCTTCCTATGAATTCTACATAAAAAAGAACTTCGTAATAAGGCATAGCTAAATGATTATTTCACTTATTCGTCTTAAGATTCTTAAAAGTTCAATTTGAAAAATAATTATTTATATCTTACTTTAATTGTAAGATCTCTACTTAATTTACAGATTATAAAAGTATTATCGAATAAGAATCTATTTTAATAAATGAATTCATTAATTAATAATATCTAACTTAGAAAAAAATTTGCATTAAAAAATAATTGTTTGCTTATTTATGAGTAATGATTTTGTATTTTACTTTAATTAATTAAATTGTTTATTGTTTTATGAATTATTCTAAAAAATTATTTAGTGAACTAAGACCTCTTTTACTCGCTCATTAATAAATTCATAAATCAGCTAAAAAATTAATTCATTCACTAGTCAAATGTTTTTCATTTTCTGTATATAAGTACCAATGGTATGTATGTTTTTGTTTATTTGTAATTCCTTTTTAAAAAATCAAAGATGCAATATAAATTTACAAATTGTTTTGAATTTATTTGAATTTGTTTTAAAAAATTCGATGCAAGTATTTATTTACTTTTAATTTAGAAATTATTTTTCACTTTAAAATTGTCTATTACTTTTCTTATTAAATGCTGCTTTACACTTAACTAATTTTTTTTTTTGTTTGGTTAAGCAGCCCCACAAGTTAATTGCAAGGTAAGCTAACTATTAAAAAAAATACTCCTATATATTTTTTAAAGTTTAACCAATAAATTTATTTAATAAATATAAAAGTAAGCAAGTAGACTCTTAAAAAATAATCAAAGAGATAAATTTAATTTTATTTTTATTTACTTTTTTTTTTATATGAAAAATTAATTAGAAATTTTTTTTAATTTTGTTTTTTAATTAAATTAGCAAAAATCAAGCAATTGATAATTAATGAGAGGAAATTAAGTTTCAACTCTATAAAATAATACTATTAAATGTATAAAGTATTGAATTAATAAATACTGTTTACTTTAAAATTAAAATAGTAAATAAATAATTTCTTTAATAACTCTTTTTCAGTTCATACCCCACTATTATTACATTCCCATATTCATATTAATATTATTATTACTGCTTGCTTAGATTGGATTTATTTAGAATTAGTTCATATTCATTGCCCCTTACATATTCATCATGTTTTAAACAGGGATTTATTACTAAATTGGCAAGTTATTCAAATTATTGTTATTATTATTGTTATTGTTTTACTGAGGATTCATGCTATTTTAAAGCTATCTATATGTGTCTGCCTTGATTTAAAGCGAGTTTATCATATTTTATTGCATACTTTTAATGTGCTAAAGCAAATTTGATGCAGTTTAGCTTACTTTGCTATCTAGGGCAGGGAGTTATCCGTCAAATAAAAACTTTCTTAAAATTTATTGGTCTGTTTCAGGTAAAAAATTTTTTGAGAATGTTCTGTTTTTATCAACATCTTCGTATTGTCTTTATTAAAAAATATATTTTAATTAATTTAAATTCATATTTCTCTAAAGTAGAAAAGTAAATTTTTAAATAAATAAATGAAAATATATTTATTTTACCTTTCAATATCTAACTTCTTAGCTGGGTAGATATGCCATATTATTCCACCTTCAAACCTCTTATCACTTAAAGCAGCTAAAGCATTTTTAGCGCTTTCTATATTTAAAAATTCAACAAAAGCATGTGTTGAGTATCTCTAAATTCTAACTACTGTTCCATAAACTGAAAAAGCATCTTTTATTTTGCTTGTTTCTGTGCATGAAGATATATTCTTAACACAAAGAACTTTTGTTTGCATCGAAAGCTCCTTGATTATATCGAAATCAGGTTCTTTCCAGCATACATCTATCTTACACTTAAATAATTCGCCTTGTTGCTTGAGTGCCTTAATAGCTTTCAATGCCAATTCATAATTTTGATATATTGCTACAGCTACTCCCACTGTTTCTCTTTACATATTATTAAAATAATACCAAGTTAATATTAAGGTTAATAAATTGTGCTTAAAAAATTCCATACCCAACAACTTCTGGATTATCTGCAATAATAATTCTTTTCAAAGAATTTGGAGTAAGTTCGTTTAAAATCTTAAATAAGTCCTTTTCATTGAATACTTTAGGAAGATTTTGGATAATAATGCTTTTCATGCAAGATTAAGGGACTAATTTAAGAAAGCAATTCTTGAGATGAGTATTATTGAGCTTGTGGTGAAGAATAGTTGCTTCTTCAAGCTTGCATTTTACTTCTCCGAGAAGTCTTTCCTATCCTGCAGCTATAATTTTGCTAATCGAAATTTGTAGTTGTGATCCTACTGTAAACCTAATTAAATCTATTTTATTTTCAATTTATTTCGTTAAATATTATTCATTAGCCATGACTGAAAAACATTTGCATTGATATTTACAAAAACAGTTGCTACTTAAAATTTGATTTCTTTAAAAAATTACGAGATAAGGTAATATTAACAAAAAATAACACAACCTTCTGCACAAAAACTTTAAGATATATATTTTCCTAAAATGTGCAATATGTGGGATAAGTAATAAATAGGTTTTTTAGTTATCGTTGCTCATGTAAAAAATATTTCATAAAGTAGCAATAAAGTTTAATGTATAAATATTCAAAAGCAAAATGTTTATGGCTTCACTTTATTTTTATGATTAAATATCCACCTTATAATTCTTTTTCTGTAACAGAGGGATCTATTCCTGAAATAAATACATTTTCTAATGTTTAATCTTAAGCTTGAGGAATATCTTGAATCATTTTATCTTAGATTAATTGTATTGAGTTTTAAAAAGATACAGAATATTAATATTAATTAATTTAACTAATTATAATAAATATTTTTCCTATTTATTATCTATTTAATTAGTATTTGATCTGATATAGATTATAAAATTTCCCTCTTAATTGCTATTTTTAAATTTAAAAATTTGTTAAATTGAATTCAAAACTTAAAATTTCTAAACAGTGTCATTTTAATACATTATAATATTTTACATTCTTTAAAACTATCCAAATATATAAATAAATCCTCTATATTATTTATTTTCTTTTACTATTATATTAAAGTATTATTGATTATTTAAATTAAAAGCATAATTTTGCTTCTAATTATATCACTTTTGACAAATACTTTACATTTTTTAATATTAAAATCCAAAAAAAAATAAAATAAATTTATTAAATTAAAAAAAATAATGATTATTAAAAATAAAAATTTATTTTACAGCAAATACTAAAAATAAATACATTTGTTTTTTAATAAACACTCAAATCAAAAAATAAATTCAATTTATTTAAATTGGAATTCAAATGACAAGATATTTTAATTTTCAACAATCTTGAATAATTTATATTAATCATTTTATTAAATAATTGGTATTTATATTAAAAACCACAAAAAAAATGAAATTGAAATGAAAAAGCGTATGCACAAAATGAAAAAATTACAATAATTAATTTTATTTTTTAAAAATATTTTTCTAAAAATAGGAATTAATCTCTTATTTCAAAAGCTCAATAGTAATTTAATTTATAAGTTTATCTTCTTTAGTTATATCATAACTATTGCTCATAAAGATAAAATTTAATTTATTTTTAAGCTTTAGATAGTACCATATAAGCATTTTGATTATTTTTGTTTAACTTTAAACAATATACCTCTAAATATTTTTTTTAATAGTATATTTGATCATTTAAAATTACTATAAATATAAAATATAATTTAAATGTTTAAATAATTTTACTATTAAATATACCAAGTTATTGATTGATAGTAAGTAATTTAGATTTGTTGTACTTTCAAAAAAAAAAAATTACTTAAATAATATAAATTTATAAAATAAGTAAAAGTATATTTAAATCCTAAAATCTTTAAGAAAATATATCTAAATTTTGATATAAAAATGTCAAAAGTAAAAATTATAAATAATTGATTGATAGAATGTAGAAAAAAACTATTTTATTTAGCAATTATTTTTTAAATTAATAATATTTTTTACAAAAATATTTAATAAATTTTTCTTTCCCACTTAATGTAATTCAAATACTCATTTGAATAATTTTGGTTATTCATTCACTTAATAATTTAGGGATTCAAAGTTAATGGTCATGTTTAAGTTAGCTTCTTCCTTTTAATTTTTCCTTTCAAGTTGTAAATTTTAACGTCATAATGTTCTTGTAAAAATAGCAAGAGATATTGAGTGAATACTGTGTATTTATTAAGTGTAACTATATAATTATTTCAGCTTGCTTAAGATGAGTTTTGGTTAAACTCGCATCTGTATTTTTATAATATGTTGCACATGCTCTAATAATACTTCTCTTTAACCTAAAAACTCAGTACATAATACTTTAATAGCAAGTAATTTGATTGTTTTTACAGTTTAGATTGTTACAATAAATTTTACTATAAAGTAGAGATTAATTTATTAAAAATTTAAGAAAAGCATAAATAAAATATCATGATTTACTTATATAATTTCATCTAAGATATTAGAATTCGTAAATAGTTGCTAATTTATAATGTATGTATAAAAAAATAATGTTTGCTAAATTTTAATAATAAAAATATAAATTAATTAATTAATTAGAAGGGATTTGTGATATATAAATTTAATTTTGTTTACAAAAAAATACTACTAATTTCTAAAGCAAATGTTACAAATAAATAAATATTTTCATATTTTCATATAAAATTAATAAATTATAAAGGCATTTCATTATGATTTAATTTAAATAATTATTTTTGTGATGGAGAAGGTATTTTTATATGTTTCATATGTTTTTAAAAAAAATTAAAATAAAATTTTATTTAGAATATGAAATGGTTTTAAAATATTATCTTTTATAAACTCCCCAATAATAATTATTAAAAAAACTAAATTAAAAGCATATCTATTATAAAAGTGATTAAATTTGAAACTCTTCCATTTTATTGTATTTTTAAGCAAGTAAATGTAAGATATGTAACTCTTGATTCCAGCAATTATTATAATACTTAACCATTGATTCCAGCAAATCAATTAATTAAATTATTTTTTTTCTTGAATAAAATAAAATAAAGAGTAATAATATGTATTCTATTTACTAATAAATGGTAACCAGTTTAAATGAAATAATGAGCTAAAATATGAATGAAGAATATTTCTTTGTAAAAAAACAAACTGTGCGCGAATATGAATGTATTGGAGCAAATTAGAAAGAAAAGGCGGATTATAATCTAAAGAAAGAGAGTTAGTGAGTGAGTGAGAATGATAGTAAAAAGAAATAAAAAAATAACAATAAGAAGAAAGATTTCTGATTTTTTAAAAGAAAGAAAGAAAAATCAATAACAAATCAGTTTAAATGGTAATTAATAATATATTTTGCAGTGATTTTAATAATTATAATATAATACAAAAGGCACCAAAAAAATAGGAATAGGAACCAATAAGGTTAAGTACAAGAACAGCATCCAAGAAGTAATAGAATTAGATTGCAGATATATTACAAAATTCAATTCTTAGCATTTTAAAATCCATTTTAGCGCAAGAAAAAAAGGAAAAAGCTAGTGAAAAAGCACTGTCTGTGTCACTACTTCTTTTTATATTGATATGGCGCAATAAACAAAAAATTATATCGTTATAATAAGCAAATTTTGCAAATATAATACTAAAACATGTTATTTTTAGTGAACCTGAACATAAATTTTGTAAATAAACAGGGTTGATTACTTATAGCTCTCTAACGGTAAGCTCGAAGACTTTTTTGATGATTTAGAAGAGGTAATTATTCTTTTTTTTCTCTCTTCAAGCAATAAATTACCAAATTAGCCCATACAAAATTGCTTTCTTTCTTTTTAAAAAGGATAATAAACCCGCCAGAAATCGTTCTCGCTCCAAAAAGAGGGGCAGAAAGCCATTGAAAAAGGCCGATTCTCGCAGTAAGACACCTTCTAGGGTTTCTAACGCAAGAGGGCGCTCTAAATCTTTAGGACCACGCAAAACCTACCCTCGCAAAAAAAATTTGTATTTATCTTTTTATGTTATTTTTATTATGACATTCCATAAGCTAATACTATTATTTAATTCCCCTTAGTTTTTTCTTATATTTTTTAAATACCCATGACTCCCTGCCCTACGTAATCCTAATTATTTCACTATTTAAAACTCGTTAAATACGAATTTATACTCTAAAATGGATGCTTTAGCATTTAAGCATGCGTTTTTAGAAAGATATGCGTGTTTCATAGTGAAATTTTGAAAACTCTTACTCATAGTTCTACATTTTATTTTTAGTTCACTTTAAAAAAGAAAGAAAGAAAAATAGAAAGCAAATAGTTATTTAAATTCATCCTTAAAAATGCAAAAAAAAACAAGCTTAAGATTTGTCAGTTTATATTAGCATTTATGAATGCCATCTTTCGCAATTTGAAAAAGTATTTATTTTTTCATTTATAATTTAAAGATCCCCTGACAATTAACTCTCTCTCCTTCTTAAGTGGAGAAATGATAAAATTCCTTTAAAGTCAGCCTCAGAAACAGATAACAAATGCAAGTAATATTTTATTTTGTATTTTATTCTTAGATTTCTAATTTTGAGAAATTTATTAAACTAGATTGAATTAATTAAAATCTTGAATGAATGAATAAACAAATGGAAAAATAAATTAATTCATAATTAAATCAAATTTGATATGAAGCCAGAGCAATTTTTTATCATGCTTTAATATTATTTAAAAATCTAAAAATAGAGTTGTTAATGTGAAGAATATATTTAAATCTGATTTGAGTAAATATGGAGCTAATTTGTAAGCTTTATTTATAAATGCTCTTTGGAAAGTTAAGAGCAGAAAAGAAAAAGAAGGATTAAATATAAATGATTTAAGTAACTTAAAAATTCCTCTCTCTTTAATGAAAAATGGAATCTTATTTATTTGGAGCGAAAAAGAAATTTTAGGATAAATAGTAGAAATCATGGAACAAAAAGGATTTACATATATCGAAAACTTTTCAATTATGTTTTTAGGCTTAAACAAATGCCTTTAATCTATCAACCACAAAGACGAAGATTCATAGAATTCAACAGCCTCAACTAACAATACAAATAATGAAGCCATAACAAGCGATTTGACCTTAAAAGATACTTCTAAATTTTCTGATTAAATACAAGATAACCATAGTGAAGATTCTGATTAAGCAAGAAAATAGTAAACTCCTGATGATATTACATAAAAGAAAAACAAACTTTTAAAAAAGTCCTCTGTTCCTAGTATTTAAAAGCTATTTGAGGAAGACCCAGTTTAAACTCCATCTGTAAATAAACCAATAGAAAAAAGCATAGAACAAGTTACCTAAGAAAAGAAATTTGTTATGAATAATTTAGATATACTAAAATCAACCGACATCAATAACCTATTTTTAAGAAATAATTACCCTTACTTTAAAAAAACTAGACATACACTCCTTATGTTTAGAAGAGTAATTCCATTTTAAATATCATAAAAATGTATTCTTATTTAAAAAAAAAAAATTAGATTGGAGATAAAAATTAAAAATTAGAGCTCAGACATTAGAGAACTTCTGATGTAGTTTTTGAAGTTACAGATGAGCAAGACCCTTCAAGTAAAACAAAACTCCTAAAATCTCTATATATTTTGACATATAATTTATTTATTTTAAATAGAAGTAGACACTATGATGAAAGAATATGTTTATCAGATGATAGAAACATTATTGCCAAAAGCTTAATTTATTCCTGGTGTAGATAAACACCTTAAAATGATGGAACTGTAAAATTAGTTAATATTTTTACTATTTAAAAACTTAAAAAATTATTAATTAAAATAGATTTGCTAGCACTGATAATTATCGCCCTGGTTGGATAAGTGTCATCGAAAAGTGAGAAATAAAGAGTCTAAATAAATTATTTAAACATAAAAACATAAAAATGTATTTTAATTACATTTAATAATCACTCAAAAAACACAATAATATAAACATGTATTAAATTAATGCAGTTATTTAAATTAATCACAAAGAAAGTTAATTAATTAATAATAAATAAAGCCTGAAAAATAATAATTTATTAGCAATTTTTAATGCAAAAATAAGTTACTAAAAAGAATCTAATTAAAAAAAGATTAATATATCTATAAAATGATTATTTTTTTAATAAAAATCATATAAATATTCATACATAGATCTATGATCTCTATTATATAATCTTTATATTGTTTTATAAATTAAATTTTTAATTAAAAAAATCTAACTATACCATAAATTTATTATATTAACGTTTTCAAAATTATTAAATATTTAAAATTCTGCAAATTTAATATTAAAAGATTTGTAAAAAACCTTCCAAATAAATTTAAATAAAATTAATAAAAATTACATTAATTAATAATTTAAATAAATTGTTTGCTATTTTTTTAATGTAATTAGTTTTGTATTATCCTCGGAGTAAACTGATTGTTTTTTGGATCAAAATAAATAATTAATTGTAAGTAATATCCTCATAACTTTCAAATTTTTTAATTCATCAAAAAGCAATTAATTTTATGTTTGTATTCAAAAAGGAAATATTAATTTTGTTTTATAAAATAAAATTTATTTACTGATTTAAAAATAAAAAACAAACAAAAAATAAAATTAAGCAGTTAGCACTTAGATATATTTTGATATACTTTAAATCAGAAAAAGAAAAGACCAGTTCCACTTTTCTATTTTTAAAAATTAAAATAAATTTATCAAAAGGTTTTTTTAAAAAATAAATAATTTACCTATTTATTTGCGTCTTTATTTACTTTTTGTTATTTTTTATATCTATCTTCACCATATAAAGGATCATGCATTTCTCTTCCTAACTTTTAGTTTTGGACATACTCTCTAAGTAATTCATATTCATTTTATTATCTCTCTTTGATCTTATCATATTTCTTTAAAATTTATCTTCTGATGTAGTCTTCATCCTCTTCTTCTTGAGCTTAAGAATTTGAGTCTTCATCAAACTCTGCTTCCTGCTTCATTAAACTTAACTAAAATTGTTAGTTTCTCGTACTAGTTTAAATTAGCAGGCCAACAGTTAAGTCATTTATCTAATTAGATATATATTTTAATACATATAAATATTTAAATTGTATGCATATTTACCTATTTTCTGCATATTATATTATCATCTATTATTTCAACAACTTTACTTATGATATCAGAAGAAGGATCATTCGGATTAAGCTTAATTTCTTTTAGTCCTTTTTAGATTTTTCTAAATTATTAAATAATGATTTAAAATTAGAAATAAGAAAATTAAGCTATATTTTTTACTCAATACTAGAATTACTTTTCTTAGCTAAATCATCAATACCAGTAAAACTTAACTCAACTTATCTCTGCTTAGTATCTAAAACACCTTGCTAATCTTTCTGCCCTTTTTCATCTTTAAATTTATTTTACTCAAATTATTTTCTGCAAATTTCTTTGATTCCGGTTTCTTTCAGCTGCTTTAGCTGAGAGTGTATAATAATAATCCATTTTTCTAAATCTACTTTTTTTTCATCAAATATTGCTGATTTAAGATACTTCTTTCTCTCTTCTCTAATTGTAGTAAACATATTTTCTTTTTTCACGATTTCTTCTCTCTATTTATTTAAAGAAGAATTAAAATTGAATTTAATTTATGAATTAATATGATTTACTCTTCTTTCAAGTTCACTTAAGCTAGATTTAGCTTTGTTTTTAGCTTCTTCGCTATTATTTTGCTTCATAATAGCTTTATTTTTTAAGTCATCATTACTCCTGTAATAATATTTAATAAATTATTGAAAAAATAATAAGTTTAAGATTATTCACTATAATATTTCTTTGGTTGTCATTAAATTCCTCTATAGTTCAGTTAATCTCTGAGTTTAATTTGCAGTTTAGTTTTTGCTCTTCAATATTTCCCTAATTTAAAATTCATAATTCTTTTTATTCTGAATAAACTCCTCTTCTTTTTTCTAAAGCTATTCTAAATATTTTTAAAAATAGCATTTGATTTACTTTCATTAAAATAAATTTTTAACCTCAAATATATATTCAAAAAATAAGCAAAAATGTTATTTAGTCATTTATTCATATTTTAATTATTTATTTATTTACCTTCTTCTTTCTTATAAACTTGTATTTCCTTTTCTAAGCTGTCTTTTTCCATATTGATGGTCTTAATTTTAGTTTCCTAAATAAATGTAAAACTTTGAACAAAATTTTATTACAAATGAAATATAAATTACCAAGTCTTATCTTTCCCTTGCCAATTCATTTAAATTGATAGTGATATCAATTAGAATTTAATCATTTTTCTACTTTTTTTTTATTGATAAATATAATTTTAATTCAAATTTATTATTATTATTATTATTTTACATCTCCTCCTACTCCTTATTTCTAGTTAGATTCTTGATCTTCACTTGCTTTTTCATCACCAAATATGTGACCTTTTTATTTGAGTTTTTGTTTATACTCTTCGCATGTTTTTTATAAATCCTTAATTTAATAATCCATTTTTTTAATAGTTTATGAATAGCTGTAGAGCTATGGAGCAGTCAAGTTTGAAACTCCTCCATGAAGCTAACTCATACCTCCTCCTCCACCTCCAATACCTCCTAAGTCTAAAATATTGCTCTAACTACTTGGCGCAATTAGGTTATTTTATGATTTTTATTGGTATTTATCATTAAAAAGATTGAACTAAACTAGACGATAAAAATTAAAAGTTTAATTTTGAAATTGTAATTATTAAAATTAATAGATACCATGGTAAATATATGAGGCATTGTCTCTGCCATAAACTATTCTAGTTGACAAAGTATTATCCCATGGACATTAAACTAATGGATTAGGAGTATCTTCATATTCCGTTTCTTTATCAGAAACCTGCCTATTAGAATTCTAAAATAATCAATTAATTAACATTTTAATTAAAAAAAATGTTTTATTACTTATCCCCATGCATAAACCAAACCTCTCTTATTTACAGCGAATGAGCATTCATCACCTGCATATATTTAGACAATCTAATCTTTTTGAATTGACTAAAAGTATAGAATAAATTTCATTGAAATCAATTTTAATTTAAACATACTAAAACCTACTTCGGTTCATCTACTGGTAATTTGTTTCCATGACCTAACTGATTTTTAAAATTTAATTGTCATTTTAAAATATACATTTTTTAGAGTAAATTATTATATTTATATTATTTTACTTGACCAAAATCGTTTTTACCCCAAGTATATACTTCTCCTCTCTCATTCAAAGCTAAAACATGGTTTCTTCCTGTCGCAATAGCTACAATCAAAGTATTTTAAATGTTAATCCTTGTTGGATTTCTAGCATCATCTGCATTTAGTTTTCTTCCCAAGCATTCTGTTTTAGATCCCCATGAAAAAAGCCATCCAGAAGCTTATTATTCCAGTTTTTAAAATGTAATTTATATTAATTTTAAATTGCTTACTTGATAAGCAAAACCAATTTCCTGAAGTGCAAGCAAGCTGTAAAATGTTTACATCCTTTGGGATAAACTACCATTGTTCTATATTTTTTTCATTATTTTTACCAACACGAAACCCTGCCACACTCTTCTCAGATATCTTTTTGAATTAAGAAATATTAATTCTATTGAATAAATCTACAAGTCTATTTCCTACTAATTTGTATTTATTTAGAATATTACCATAGATCTGTCCATCTATATTAAACAATTTTTCAGTTTATCATTTTAAGTTTAAAATCAATTTACTCTCTTTGATGTGTTCAAAGTAGTCATTTCTTTGTTGCTTGATGTAAATATTTCAAAAATAATTGCTACTCTTTAATATTATGTTTAACAATATATTTTTTTAATTAATGACACTAAAAACGTATCTATAAAGATAACAAAATCTTTATTAAAAGAATTAATAATATATAGAATGAAATTATAAATAAAAAATGATATTTATTTTACCTAGATTTTAAATGAATTTGATTTAGGATAATTTAAAAGAATTATTCAGAATTTAATAAGAATGGCAAACAGTATAATAGCTTTTATTAAAAATTTATTTATTTAAAATCATTTTGTAGCAAGCAAATTAAATTTTAAAAGAATTCTGTTAATAATTATTGCATTTAAAACGAATATAGAGACAGATATAAACAAAGAGGAAGAAGTAAGAAATAATTTAATATAATTAGTATATAAATAATATAAATGAGGTTGTTATGGTTTTTCTAATTTATTTTCTTATTTAAAAATGAGCTCAATTAAGAGTTCAAAAAAATATAATATTTAAGTTAATTTACAGAGAGCTTTTAGATTAAAAATTAAATAAATTATTTTTCTTTTTTTTAATGAGTTTTTCTCATTCTTTTTTGTTTGCTTGTTTGTTTGATTGTAAGGGTGTTCACAGAAAAAAATATCGTTATTAATATTTTCTTTAATATTATTTTTTATTAAAAGACAATTATTATATTTAATATTAAAGTGTTAATCTTAACTCACTAAAAAAGCATATTTAATTGCAATTTTGTATTTTTTGAGTTGGTAATTTCTACTATTTTCATGCATTAATAGATTCATTCAAATTTGATTAAGAAATATTAAACTCTTTTTGTTAAGAACCAATCAACTAAAAAATAGGGAGTCTAAAAGAAGTTGAAGAATTTAAAGTATTTCTAATAGGTTAATACTACCCAGAATTACTTGAAAGCTCGCAACTTTGTTATTCTAAAGGAGTTTATTATTTAGATTCTTGTTATAATTCACAAAAATTAATTATTTTATTATTTTGTTCATCAAGATTATATAGAATTTTTTAATAGTAGGTTGACTGTCTTATTTCAGTAACTGTTCTTGATTCATGAATAAACATACATCTGTTTCCGTATGGGCAGAATTTTTATGTATGGAAAGAGTTACATAATTTTGATTTATATTGTCTTTTATTTACAGTGCTTTTATCGACTAACTCATTTTTGCCATGAGCAAACTAGCACTTTTTTCCGTAATTGCATTTTCCAAATTCCATCCAGTTTTTACACATTTCTGTCTTAAATTTACTAGTTTCCTACTGATTAGGGCCCTGTGTTAAATTGTTTAGTTAGGACTATTATAAAGGCTATTGGTTCATGTTACTGCTACCAAAGCTATTTTTTTTCTTTTGCACCAAGTTGTCAATTACAAAGGCATTTGAGCATTTCGACTTATCAATATTCTATTGTTATTAACTAGTCGTTGAGGAAAAATTAGACTAAGATAAAAATGAAGAGGAGCAAATTTATGATTGCAAGGATGACGAGGAAGATGATTGAGAAGAAGAAGAGTAGGAGGATGATTATGATGAGGTTGAAGTTGATAAGTTTGAAGCATTATAGTTATTATATTCGGGATTTAATTGTGAAGTAGTATGCTATTTACTAGAATAAATATCCTAATTTTTTCCATTAAAGCTAAATTGATATTGCATGCATCTTTGTTCAGCTTCTGGAGAAAATTAGGTGTTCATATTTTCTGAATCAGATTCTCTCCTTTTCTTATTTGCAAAGCTTAGTAAGTCTTAAGGAAAACCAAAAGGTAGCTAGTTATTAGAGAGACAAACTTTGGATGATGCACTATTATTAAGTTAAAATGTATTTTTAACATAAGCGCTGTACTGAATTTGCTGATGCTAAAAATAATTTTAATTAAACATATTGCTTTGTGGGTTATTCATTTTGCGTGTAAATAGAATTTTTCTTTTGTAATTTGAAAGATGGTTAAGAGGGATTTTAATATGTTTTTTATATGTGGGTTTAGTGGTAAGAGAGTATTAATATGCTAATTAATTTTTAATATTTTTTATTAATATTTAAGAGCTGATTTTTTTTAATTATTCTCTTTATCTTTTTTAAATTTCAATTAATTTATTGATATTTTTCCGTTTAAAGATAAATCTTAACCTTTTAAAATTGTGGATATTAAGTGTAATAATTTTTATTCAATACTTTATTTTATATAATTTATTTTTATATATGCAAATTCTTTACAATAAGCATATCCACTTTGTGTTTGTTTAATCAACGTCTCTAATTTTTGCATTTATTGTTGTTACATTTAATTTAATATCCAATTTAAAAGCACCAAACTATTCTAAATAATTAATTTTAAAAACTAAATATTTAGTTTTTAATTTCAAGTAGAGATAATCAAACTGATATATCAAAAAATTAAATTTACTTTGAAGAGATAATATTCTTTTTTTCAAATTTTATTTATTAAAAATTCAAACTCATATTTTATTTTAGTAAAATTTACTATCTCAGCTCATCATAAATGATTATTTTGTAAAAAACAATTAAATTTTCTTTTTTAATTTAAAGGTTTGTTTAAACAAATAAATTTAATTTTAATTAAAAATGCATTTATTAAAACCTATATTATTTGAAAATGAATATAAGTTATTTTATTTTTGAATTCCTCTTTTTAGATTTTTGAATTTACTGAAAAAATAAACCAAAAAATTACTATTCAAATTTTTTAAAAACAATAATAAGTCATTTTTTCATTTTAGAATTAAAAAACCATTTTAAATTGGTTTAAATAAAAAATAATTTTATTTCAAAATTTAATTTTTGAAGTTTTAATTTTAAAATAAAAAATTTATTAATATTATGAATTGTTTTTATTAAAAAAGGTATTCATTTATTTAATAAAAATATCCAGATAGTAAATTTGTCAATATAGCACATGCTTATTTTTTAATTAAAAATAAAAAAGTAATAATAAATTTTTGAATTAATTCTGTTAAAACAATAATTCTACTCATTTAGAAAAATATTCTAAGATATTATTTAATTTAATAATTTAAATAAAATAAACTAAATTTTTTGATAAATCTATCCCACATATTTTAATATTCTATTTACATTTTAATTTATACATTCATACTTAGTAAATAATCAATTTTTTGAGTTAATCTAATTTTTATTAAGCATCTTCTATTTAAATTATTTTTATTTATTTGATAAAAATATTTATATTCTATTTGATTAAATTAACTTTTAAATTATTCTAATCGAATGTATTGATTCTAAATTTAAGTAAAGACATTTATAGAAAATAATAATTATTTATTTTAAAAATTAAAAATATTACAATAATTTATACTATTTTTCAACAAAAATTTACTAATATTGAAAATGCCAATATAAATTCTTTTGTAAGTTCTTTTTCACTTTTTCTCAAAAATTTCAGAATATTTTTCAATATCTTCATTTGTAAGACGTAAGCCATCAGTTTCTTTGTTGACTGCTGAATACAAAGAAGCATTTACAACGTCTTTGAGGAGGACAGATCTTTCTACATAGAATTTTTCAACAACATCTTTCATTACACTGTTTTAAGGAACATTTTCCATTAATTTGGTATGGAGATAATTCCAAGCATCACATTCATATCTAACAATCAAACTCCACCATCTTTCTTAAAAGCTATAAATAAAACCAGGTCTTAAAATCGTACTTTTAACATGAGTTAAAGAAAGTAAATGCTCTTCTGCTTCTTATTTAGTAGTAATATATCTGTTGATAAATGGAGGTGGAGCAGCAGAACTTAAATAAACTATTTTTTTATCTGTTTTAAAAACATTTTTAAACATCAATCAAGTAAATTTTCAATAAAATTTTCTAATCCTCATTAAATATTCATTACTTTTTAAAACAATCATTTATCAATTTTTAATTAAAATTATTTTTATTTACATTTTTTAAATGATTCAAGTTTATTTGCAATGTTAATTGCTACGTCTCTATTTAAGTGCTCATATGTTCCGTAATCACCAGGTTTTTTACCTTAAGTGAAGGATGTATCAATTAAAGTTCCAACAGTATTAATTACTGCATCTGCTTTTTCAAGATTCTATGATATCTTTTCAGGGTCAGTTACATCAGCCTAAACATAATTTATGTTTTACTACCAATCCTATCTAGTTATAGGAGCTCCTCTTCTAGAGATGCAAGTGACTTAAGCTCCTAACTTCTAAGCTTTTTTAGCTATAGCAGAACCTACGTATCCTGAACCGCCAATGAGGCATAAATTCTTTCCTACTAACATTTCTTTAATTAGATTTTTCTAAAAGATTTCTTTATTTAATTGATTAATTTCTGATATTTTAAATAAATAAAAAAATTATAAAATAAAATATCTAAACGATATATCTATTTCTGCTAAATTTAAAGGTTATATGAAAGTAACTTAGTATCATTAAAATCAAATAATAAGCTATAAATAACATTTTATCTAATAATAAATATTTGGAAATCAATTTCTAAATTTATTTTATTTATTTTTAAGATAAAAGGAGTAAAAAACTTCAATAAGTATATTTTTATTTCATAGTTTTTTAATATGAATTTCTTTTAACCTATCATATAAGCTCTTGATGTAATAATAAAAAGGCAGCTAGTCATAAATATGATCTTTAAAAAAAATAAAAGAAGATTCTACTTTACATAACTGTAAATAGAAATGCTCCTTTAGAATCTAATAGTTATTTAGCATCATCCAAATGGTTTAAGTTAAATATTAAATAGTTAATAATTTATTTTATAAAAAGTCTTTTAAAAAAATATTTAAAGGAAATACTAAATTTATAGATTAGCCTTTATTATTATGTGAAAAGCCAATAAATTTTATTTTATTATACAGTAATAATTTCTTTTAATAGTTAGCGAATAATCAAACAAAGAATAATAACAATTGACCAAAACATCATTCTTACCATTTCAAAAAATTCTAAATAAAAGAAAGATAAGATTTTAAAAAGATTTATGAAAATTGACTGATTCTTTATTTAAATTATGAATAATAAATAATATTTAGAAAAAGTTGTTTTAATCAAGATTTTCATTCAGTTTATGCTTGATTCAATTTTTTATTGAGTTGATATATAAAATTATTAAAACTATACACATAAATTATCAATCTTTTGTTTATTTTTTTGATAGATAGTTTTAGTAAATTAATATGAGACGATAGTCTTCAGAAAGTTCAAAGGAGCCTAAAGGCATTTTAAAAACGCAAACTAAATATGGCATTCCAACATCCCCATCTTCTCATAATCTTTCAAAATAAGGACAAAGCAGATATGAATCTGTTTTGAAGTAGCATGGCGATAGTATTTTAAAGAAAGAAATTGAACAGAAATCGTTACAACAAATATAAATAACAAACGAAAATAAAAATAATAATAATAGCTTTCATAATAAATCTAATGCAAGCATAAATAGTGCTAGATAGAATAACAATTCTAAGCTAGATAACTAAAATACTTCTAAGCGATAAAGCATATCTCAGCAATAAATAGGTTAATTAAACTAATCAGTAGATAAGTAAAGAAGATAAAGTAGATTGAATGATTAAATATTAGAAAATTCATAAGGAAGTAGACTAGCAGCTTACAGCTAAAGTCCTTTAAATATCAATTAGAGTCATATTATCAACAATAGCATACATGCATATGTGAATAATTAAAATCAACTCTCACACTCTCCGCATTAATATCAAACTAGCTTAGCTGCTTAAGTTGGTAATATTGGTGGAACTAATACAGCAGCAGCAACATTGAATTCAATTTTTAATTAAGGTAATTTCTTTTAAAATAATTTATTTTTAGCTTTAAAAAATAACTGGTTTTACATACATACAAACAAACATATTTACAATAATTTTTGTTGTTATTTATAAACTTAAAATAGATAATTGATATGGATTTTTAAAAAATTATATTATCAAAAAAAGTTCAAAATGTGAATTTGATTGAAAATTATAAAGATAATTTGAAAAATTAAATTACAGAAATTATATTTTAAATATTAATAAATGTTCTATATTTCAAATTATAAATAGTTACTTTAAAAGATTTATGTCCAGAAGATAAGAGGAAAATAGGATAGCTAATGAAAAAGCTTGCAGAGGAGAAATAAGAAAAGGAATTACTGAAATAAAAGCTATAGCTTAATGAGAATGTTTATAAAGAGAGAATAAATCATATTGTGAAAGAAAATTAGCAAATACAAGAAAATACAAATGTTTTAAAGGAAAGATTTTAACAATCAGTCAAGCTTCTGTAAAATATAAGAGATAGAAGTGCTGAGAGAAGTTCTCCTAATTTGTATCCTCAACAAACTCCTTAAAGCAATAACTAATTTAATTATGATAGCAACCAAAGTAGTTAACCTCCAAGTTAATAATAAAAAAAATAATTAAACAAAAGCTTGTAGTAAATTTCAGATAATAACATAGGTGCATAAGAATAATTATAAAATAATTATAGCTAAAACTAGCTTAACAAAAGTAATTAAGAATTAAAAATTTCTTCGTTTCAAAATATCCCTGTTAAAGATTTACCTGAAGATTAGTAATAAATGAGATAATCTAGGTAATCAGATTTTTAGATAGGATCTTCTTTAGATGTAAATAATGGAAATAAGCAAGAAGATATTGATGAAAATGAAGACAGGCTTAGTAGACACAGTAGAATTAGCAAATAAGGAGAAATATAAAACTCATAGGGATTTTAATAAAACCAATATTAAATTGCAAATTAACAGCAAATAAACTAGCCTTTTGCTAGCAAATAATCAACTATTAATGCCAATATGTATTAAAAAAAAAATAACAACAGTTAGTCTAGTAAAAATCTCTATTAATTTTAATAACCTCCCTACTTAGCAGATAGTTTGGATTAAGAAGTATAAGAATTCCTTTCTTAAAGTATTAATAATATGTAAAACGGTAAATTAGCAGAATTAGAATAGTAACTAAATTAAGTTTCCAGCATTCCTCAAAATCTTAAAAATAACTAAACTCCATTGAACTATCATTAGTAATTTGGAGGGTAAATTCAATAAAGTGTACATAATTAACCTCAATAAAACTTTTAACAATAATCTTCTCCGTTTAATCCTAAGAATTAGTATCAAGATTAAGCAGCTTAAACTTCTTTTGCTAAATACGTATATAAAAATGGGTAAGTGAATGATTAGTAGTATATTTTAAATAACTAGTTGCTAAAAAACAACTCATAATTGAAATACTCTCTTTCTCTTTAATCTAAATCCCCATAAACGACATAAAAAAAATAACCTCATTTAAGTAATGTTTACTAATCTGCCTCGTTTATGTAATCAAATGGAACAAATAACCATGCTTCTATGAATAACCATGCAGATAGATAATAGGAAAGAGTTACTTTAAAAATTAATTCAGGTGAAAGTGAAAAAATGTTTAATTAATGGAAAAAATAGTATGCTGTAACATCTACTAATGAGACAATAATGAACTCACCATATAAAAATTAACCTTTCTTAGAGAGAGCAAAGTAAGCAGAGGAGGATGATACACATACTTTTTAGGAAATTCAAAACCTCCGTTCTTAAATGCAAGGTTTAGTTAATTCCTTAAAGCAAATCAGCTTGAATAAATAATAAAAGCAAGAATAAGTTAAATAAATATCATAACATAGCTAAACTGGCTAATATAGCAATAAAAAATAAAGCAGTAAAGAATCTCCATCATCCGATAGGTAGGCTGCATAGAAACTCTTATAGGGAGAAATACATTCTATCTCTTCTAGAGGAAATTTAGAAAGTTTAAATTCAAACAAACATACAGAATAACCAAAAAATACTGTTAAATCGACTATAAACAGTTACAAAGAAAATAGAATTAAATACTCAAATACGAGTTAGGAAACATTTGCTTAGATACCTTAACATACTTAAAATCATTCTTCCAATAGATCTTCTTAAAAACAAGATACAATTCAAACAAATCCTCCACCAAAGTACCTAAAATAATATAATAGCAGTAATGAAAATAGCAGTGAAGAGGATGATGATTAGATTGAAATAGCACAAAAATTTTTAAATCTAAAAAAGCAAAAATTACTAAGTCATTTACAAGAAATAAGAAAAGATGACTTTCTTGATTCAAGCAGTTTTGAACAATCACAATTATTTGATAAAAAACGTAATTTTAATTATGATTAAAAGCATTATGACTTACCTTTATAAATTCTCTAATCTGAAACAACTTCAAATGCAAATATCAGCACTTCATATAATAATGAAAAAATGTCTAAATTCCATAATAAGTATCTTTAGTATGTCAATATAAAAGACTCAAAATACACACCATCGAATGTCTAGCAAGGAGAGAGAAATTACATATCTCCCCCTTCTCATCAACAGAATTTAGGAAATTATCAAACTAATTAACATTAGGCTATATATTCCTCTAGAAAAAGCTCTCCTTAAATGCATCTTCGTCCTGAGGTAGGAAATATAGATTCAAATAGAAACACAAGTAACCCTGAAACTCTAACCAGAGTAACTAGTAGAAATATTGTTTCTTCAAATAAAAATAATGGTGCAATATATAGTTCGAGAGGAGGTATATTTAAATTTTTTAAATTTAACAAATACAATTTCTATTTTTTATTTGTTAAATAATTTCATCTAATTTTAATTTTTAAGGAATTTTATTCTTTCATTTTTTATTTATTGAATCATTCATTCATTAGTTAATTTATTCGTTTGGTTACTTTTATTGATGATTTAAAATTCTTTTAAAAGACTATAAATTATAAAGTTAAAATGTTATTTTTATCAAATTACTAGAACTAAGCAATAATCTACCTTTGAACTTAGAAAGTATGTCTAAGGAAGAGATAAAAAAATTGAATAGAATGTTGGAGAAAAAGCTTCGAGAAATGAGTGAAAGTGTGAGCTATGAAATAAGTTCTTAAAACAATGAATTAGATGTGAGTGAATAGATAAATACTAATCAAATAATAGCTCATAACTATATTAATACACCATTAAGGTAATCTTAAAACACAAACACTTTTGAACTGAGTAACACGTAGATTTAAATTTAGAGTTTGCAGGAAAGTTAGCTATTAAAATACTCAAATGCTACTGGGCATGGTGGTAAAATTAAAGGAAATAATAATCTTCAATAAAAGTCAAACGCTTAAATTAATAATCACTTAAACCCTTAAAATCACAATATACATAACATTTCTGGAGTTACAAGTAACAATTAGACCAGTTAAAGAAGTACTCATAAAAATATAACACAACAAAAGGAGCAAACAAACCCAACATTAAATGATGAATATGTAACATTTAGACATGAAGAAAATGAGAGAGGTGATACTAAGAGAACAGTAGAATATAGTAAAGATAAGAAAAAATAAAATAATTTATTCTCTCAAAATGGATTAGATGAAAGTAAAAGAATAGATGCTGTCAGAGTAACAGAAAATTTCAGCTATCTCAGTACACCTTAGCCTGAAAAGTTATAAGTAGATCTTGCTTCAACTACGAAAAAAGATATTCTTTAAGGACACTTCTAAGTAATGTCAAGTGATGAAAAATGCAAGGGAGAAGATTCTAAGTATATCAGAGTTGAGGATGGTAAAAGTGAGATTTCAATTAATTAAAAATCAGCAAAATCCTTAATTCTACAAAAAATTTAACATTTATCAGATGAGGAAATGCTGTAAGTTCTCTAAGCATTGAAAAAGAAGAAGCAAAACAAAAAAAGCTTAAGGAATTAGAATGTGATAAATAACGATAGTTAAGATGAGTATGAATAGATTAAGGTTCATTAATTAAAATAAGCTACTAAAAGTAAAGTTAGTGTTGAGAGAGAAGAAGGAGATGATGAAAACTACGTTGATGAAGAAAATGAATAGTCTAGTTATATGAGTGTTTAATAGCAGTAGGAAGATATATATTAAGATAATTATGAAGATATTTATAATGACATTTCGAGAGAACAAAGATTTTAATAATAGGATAATGATAGCTAAAACTTGAAAAGACCAATTGGATAAAAAATGGGCAAATAAAGTGAAGCAAACTCAAAATATAACTCAAAGTAGATAGACAAGAAATAATCAGATTAGTTAAATGAAGACGTTATAGAATTTAATTAACTAATTTAATAATCTGACCATCAAAATTTATAACAAGGTTAATCTCAAAGATCTTCATAAAAACATTTAGTTTCTAACACTCCATAAGACTTGAATATGTAACATTAAAACAGATTGACTAAATAAAATAGTAAATAAATAAATAAATAAATAAATATGCTTTTTTAATAATATTTTACTAATTTATTTTTAATTATAAATAAAAAGAAGTATCTTAAAAAAGCATTAAGAGTGAATTAAGTAGGGAAGATGATTAAGAAGAAGAGTAAGTATACGATGAGAGTCTTTTTTAAAACGTATAAACAATAGAAAAGTAAGAGCTATCAAAGAGAACTCTTTCAGCAAAAGGATAAAAAGATATGTAATTGCCACAAGAAGATAAAAAGAAAAATTAATTTATTGAACCAAAACTAGATAGCATAAATTAATAAAATTTTCATATATCTATGCAGTATCAGAAGATTGCACCTTAAAATTAGGAAAAGAAGAAATAACGAAATCAATTGTATTAAACTGAGGGCATGTTTGAAGGAGAAGAAGAAATACCTAGAAGAGAAATGGAAACAAAAATAAGGAAAAATGATGATAAGTATTATATCTCTTCTTATACAGAAACTGACCAATCAATAAAATATATTAAAAAGAAGATAGAAAATCAAATTTGAATAAAAAAAAGCATCTAAACTAATGAATCAAACAATTTATGATATGTTTTTAATTTAAATATAGTTTAAAATATGTGAAAAAATGTAAATAAGATAAAAAATCACCAATTCCATTCGTCATAAAAAATGCATTTATTTTTAAAAATTGTAATTTAATTTTTTTTGGTACCCCACAAAAAACAAGAATTGATTATTTTGTTGGGCTTCAGAAATAATTCTTTTATGAAATTTTTTTAAGTAGTTTATATACAAGTGTTTGTTAATTAAAGAATTCAAGCATATTTTTGATATTTACATCATTATAATTACATAATTAGTATGTTATTTCAATCATTTACTTTATAATTATCCTAATATTTATAAATATATAAACTAACTAAAATATACAATTGGATAAGGTTTTTTCTAAAAATTCATTAATCCTAATAAACAAACACATGAATTTTTAATATTAATTAAAACAAAAATATCAAAATATATTGAATGTCTAATAATATCTTTTTTTCTACACTTGAATTTGGAAAGTAAATGCAATAGATCTAGTTAAAAAAATTTAAAAAGTTAAAGGATAATTTTAATAGCACTTTTTTAAATAAAGAGATATTTTTAAAAATTTCTGATATAATCAATAATCTGAAAAGATTATAGCATTATTATACTATTGTATTTATCATTTATCATATGAAATAATATTTTTGTTATTTTAATTACTCAATTAATCAATTAATTTTTTAGATACATTCATTTCTGAATTTTCAAAATATTTTAAGAAAAGTACTTATTAATTCTATCTATTCTAAGTATTTAATTTTTTTAAAGAAGTGTAAGTCAAAATTGCTATTTTTTTATTCAATTTCTATGAAATATTTTGAAATTTTCTTTAATCAAAATTTATAATTGAAAGTTTTTACTTAAAATATTCATAAAACAAGTAGTTACTCCTTCAAATTATATAAGCAAAAGATTTTTTGTGATTATTATTAAAACACAATATTACAAAAAAATTGGTAGAGAAGCTAATTTATTTTTGGGTAAATATCCATTAAAAGTTAATAAAACAGAATCAAAATTTAACGTAATTATTTTTTAAATAATTTTTTTGGTAAGATTAAGCAAATAAGTCTAATTTCATTATCTTAAATATTTTTATATGGGCTATAAATTAATACTTTGAATTTTATTTTATTTGTATTAAAACCTTTATGAATAAATTAAATAAAACTTTTATTTCTTTGGTAGTAATAAAATAGAAAAAACTATAATAAAAAGTTAAACAATAAAAATATTTAAGGATTTTGTAAATTTTGTTTGTTTTTTTTTACTTATCAAACACATTATATTGAAAGGATTAATAGTTTCTGAATAGTAAATATTTTTGTATTTTTAAAAAAGAATATTAGGTAGGGGTCTTTAGAAATTTTAAAAATAAGCTCGAAAAAAATGTATTCATCAAAAAAAAAACAATTAAAAGTTCTAAAAAAAGTTTTAGAGAAAAGATAAAAGTGACTAAAAAATTACCTGAATTTTTTGATAATAAAATAAAAAAGAATTTAAGTTTTAAATTGATTGATTTTATTAAGGATTGATAAATGGTTTTTATGATAAGAACTTTGTTAAGATAAATAATATTTATTGTAAATATAAAATACATAGAATTATAAATAATTAAAAGAGTTATTATAATTAGAATTTTTTTTTAAGCATAGAATAAGAAATTAGTATGGAAAGAATGAAGATTTACAAAGAGAAGTTCATTATTTGATTTTTAAATTTGTTAGTAATTATATATTTTTCTTGAAAGTGATTAGTAATGATTTCAAATTTTTTCGTGGATATTAGTTTGTGTATTTATGCTTTAGTTAGTGTTTGATAGTTAATTTTTTAAATTATCAGAGTTACCATACAATTTTTTGTATCAATCAATCTAGCATCAAAATAAATTCATCACAAATTCTTGGCTTAGATTAATACTTGCAATATAAATTAATTCATGTACTAGAAGTTGTATTACCATACTTATTTTCATGGTTTTTGCAGGAAGTTTCTTTTTAAATTCCATCAATTAATTATTTTATTATTAAAAAAGGGATTATTGCAATTTTATTCCAGGCTCATACAAATTTTAAGCTTATAATTTTTAAAAGAAGTTCCAATTTACTTCTTGTTATTTGGTCAGATTTATCATGATAAGTAACTAAATTTCTACAAGCATTCTTTTGGTATTTAACAACCCAAGTTATTTACTTGATAATTTGAATAGAAAATTGTGTAAATTTAGAAAGATTTTATATAGAATTTGATTAATTGGGCTGTTCATAAATTGATACTTTTTTAATAAGATTCAATAAAAAGCTGATTAATATTTTTCTGTAAATAAAGAAAGTATTTAAGCTGGCTGATTCTATTTGATTTAATATTTTAAATGATTTAATCCTCTAATTTGTTTTTTTAACCTTGACAATAGGCAATTTCAATTCTACCTTTTTAAATTTAAAAAACTCTAAGGGAATTCATTAAAAGCTTTATTTAAATAAATTCATGTGGTTTTTATACTAAATGGAATATTGAGCTGAACTGAAAAATTTAAATTAAAATTTGGTTTATTATTATTAATAAGGAAGAAAGCTAGATAGTTAGGATGACTCTATTTGTGATTTTATTAATTCACAATAATATTAATCAGTATGATAAAATCTGAAACTTGCATTATTTACATGGTAATAAATATAGGTACGAAGTTAATTAACTCTAACGCAGATTATTTTAACTCACACTATCGCATCTATAGATGTATCTTGAAGTTTTACATTTTTTAATTCTAGCATTTTTTTACTTTCTATTTATTCATCTTTAATGCTTTCGCGTAATTTGATATTTTTAGATGTTTTTATTTAGCTGTCACTCAGTGATTGGTAGGAAATAGGGCTAGAGTCGCAGTTAAATTCATTTATATTCAAGATGCTTGCAAATTTCGATTTCAGTGTTGTCTAGAAGCAGTTTTAAACCATATTATGATTCAGTTTTTAGAGGCAAGAGTTCATGTTTAATTTATTATTCTAGGTATTTATTTAAGGATTGTGTTAAATTAGCCTTGGTGGAGAAAGTCTTTCAGTTTATATTTCACATAAAGAATTAACTCTATTCTTTGGAGGAAGATATTCAGGATTAAGTTTATTGTATATTTTATAGCAAAGTATCTAATCACTCTCACTTAAGTCTTATGTGGTTTGAGATAAGTCGTTATTGCTTATTTAATCATCCTCCATTGCTTAGACTATAAATTAATCACTTTCATTTAATTTATATCTATTATGAATGATATTTGTGTAGGCTTATTTTCTCTTACGCATTACTTTCTATTCTACTTATTGACTGTTTCTAGTACTTCTATTTTAGCAAATTAAACTTTTATCTGGACTTATTGTATAAGGCTCATCATCATTATTATGGATACTCTGAATTTCGGAACTAGAAGTTGGCTAACTATCTATATTCTCTAGAACGTTAAACCCTGTGCTTATATATTTTTAACTATTTATAAGTTAATGGTTTTAATTTTAGGCAAACGCGAATCTATTTTAATTTGATTACTCGTCATATCCACTTGTCTATTCTACATACGTTGAGGAATTGTGAATGAGGAATTACTAAGTAGAAGATTATTAGCTTTGTTTTTCCAACTAATTGAAATTATAAATAGTTAAATTGGATAGTATTTTATTCTGATTCGAGTCTTCTTCATTTAAGAAACCAATTCCTAAATTGCGAGGAGGCGATTCTCTCATTTTGTAAAGCATAGAAGGACAAAATGTTTACTTGCGTTAAGTAGTTTTACGAATTAAGCCAAGATTGCGGTATGCTGCAAATTTAGAAATTAGTTTGGTTATATTAAGACTCAATCTGTTTGCTACTTCATCCAAAGGTTAAGTATTATCTTATTTATTCAAAATCCAGGGGTGGGCTAAAGCCTCAGTAGGCTTAATGCGCTTTTCAGGATCAATTTGGAGGCATTTTTTAATTAAATCTTAAGCATTTTCAGAAATATTTTTAGGAAAAGTATAATCAGCACTTTTTATTTTTGCGATGAGGTCTTGAACATATTCTTCCTCGAAAGGTTAGTATCCTGCTAACATAGTATATAATACTGCTCCAGCACTCCACATATCAACGGTTTCATCATAAGAATCTCCATCAAATATTTCGGGAGCACTGTATGCAACTGTACCTGTATAGGTCCACATTAAAACTTATTTTCTTCCTTCCATGGTAGATGCCTTTTTGTGAGCATTATCATAATGAGCAAATTTAGAAACATTAAAGTCAGTAATTTTGACACAAGTTCCATCTTCATTACATAGAATATTATTAGGTTTTAAGTCCCTGTGACAGACCATATTTTCATGAAGATAATCAATAGCCTCAAGGATCTATTTAAAGATACTTATAGCAACACTTTCACTGTATTGTCCAAGCTTTGAAATGACATCAAACATTTCTTTAGCTTCAACCAATTCCATAATTGTATATATTCTTCCTTTTGTTTCATCTACGTATAATTCATATACTTTTACTATATTTGGATGATTTAGTTCTCTGAGATTTTTGAATTCTCGGATGACATTTAAGACCACTTCTTCTTCATCTTTTGTTTTTACCATTTTTGAAGCGAAGATTTTACCATCGCTAAGGCGCTCCACTTTCTTAACTAATCCTACGCAGCCTTCGCCTAAGATTTCTATTTCACGATAGTATTCGTTGAAATTACCATTAATATAAAATACATTATACTTGCTGTCCTCTTATTTTTTTTATTCTTCAAAGAGTTCCTTCTTTTCCATTTTTTTTAATGCCTTTAAATCAAGAGGAACATGCATCTTATCTTTGAACTATCTAAGTCTGTTCATGTTTTGATCAAATTAGTATTTATTTATTAATTGTTTTAGAAATTTATAATTTTTCTATAAAATGTAATGTTAATTAATTGATATTATTTTGTGGATATTTGAAAATCTGTGATATTTATTATTCGTAAAATTAAATACTCAAATTTAAAAAGATCTATAGCTGGACTTAATATTTAGAAAGTAGATTCTAGTTCGCTCAACTTAGATATATGTGAAAGTATTTAGGTGCTCAGCAAATAAAAATTTGTTGTGGATATTGAAGAATTTTTTGTAAAAATGTGAAGAAACTATTTTATTCTAAGAATAGAATCTTTTTTAAGTATATTTCGGTATTAAATTATGGTGATTTCAGATAATAACACAAATATATTTGTGTTTAGTTGCAGAGAGTGTTTTATTCCTTTTTTTGGAAAAAGTTGCTTTTTCTTTTATTTTTCCACTCAAATCAATAATTTTATATTTCTTTTCATTTAATTAATTATTAAATTTTTTACTTTGCTTTTCTTTTGAATTTTGATTATTTTCTTCTCACTTTCCAATAAAAGATTTTTTGGTTACTTCAAGAAGATAAACTCTTTAATGCAGTGTAATCTGTATATATGTTAAATTTTGTTTATCAAATGAATAAAAGAAGTTAAGAATTGCAAAGGTAAACACAAATTTTATTAAATAAAAACAAATAAATACTGATCATACAATTTATTAAAAATTTTATGTTTTCGATAAAAAGCCAAAGAAAAAGCTATTTTATGAAATATGCTTAACTATAAAAACGTTTTTGTTATTGATGAATTAACTTTATCAATAAAAAATAACTTCTTTTAAACAAATAGAAATATTTTAAGCATCATAAAACAGTGTATTTTATTATTATAGCCTACTGATTTTTTGAATGGATATAATTAATTACATTTTTATATGAATAATATGCAAAATTAAGAATGCAAAAGACTTATAATTATTATTAGCTATGATTAAAAAGTAAAATCCTATCATAAAACATTTTTTTAAAAACATAAAAACAAAATTTTTTATTTAGGAATAATATGTAATAAAAAAATATTATTTTATAAAAAAAAATATATTTTAAACAATTTATTCAAATTATTTTGAGTGTAGATTTATTTTGAATTATCTAATTTATTCTTAGCTAAAGAGACAGCTTAAATTCAAACATTATCATTAAAAAAACAATTAATTTGAATACGCAATAATATATCTACTTTATATTTTGGAAGCTAAATATGCTAAAATAACAGTATTAACAGCTCAAAACTCTAGAAATAATTGAGTTGTATGCATGAAAGGTAAATTATGTAATAGTCAAATTATGACCAGTTTTTAACTGTTTTTGTTTTCAACCACTTAACTAAAAATCTAATTTTGTGAAATTTGATAATAAAGAAAAAGCAGTAAAAAAAAAAGAAATTTATCATATCTTAAGGAAAAGAAATTTAACATTTTTTGTAATTAAAATTGATAAGTGCCATAAATGTTTAATTTATTAATCGAAGTAATTGCTTCTAACTTAAAAATAAGCAATATCTAATTGAAAAACAAATATTTAAAAATCAAAGAGTTATAAAATTGATAATTTAGAAAACGTAAAATTAATTAATTTGTTAATCAATTGACCATTTTTTGCAAACGGAATTATTAATTATGATTTTTTAGACTTTTTTTGGTATTTTAAATTCCTTCAAAAAAAAAGCTTGATAATTGTTAAAATTTCATAGGCAATAAATGATTGTTTTTGATTATTAAAAAAAACATTTAAAACAAAATAACATTTAATTTTTTTTTTTGGCTAAAATTACATTTTGACAAACAATATTAAAAAATCTATTTAGAAATACTATTTTAAGATTAAATTTGATTAATGAATCGGAATCAAAATCATAGGATTTTTAAATATTTATTTATATTTATTTAATCATCTTCTATTTTTTATCTTAACTTCCTTTACTGATCAAATAAAAAGATATCATTCCATTAGTTTAATGCAAATTACTCTAGATATTTAATCAAGTAAAAAAGTTGAAATGTAATCAATTTTCAAAAAAAACACTTAAATATTTCTTACTCTATATTATTTTTTATTTAGTTTACTAACAGAACACTTGTAATAGATATTTATGATTCTATTTTCGAAAAAAAAAAATATCAAATTTTACTGTACTAAAATCATAAAAACATTTGACAATAATTTTTAAAAATATTAATATTAAAAGAGCTGAAAAATGTTATTAGTTGTTAAGTATTTAGTAATGTTAATAAATTTGATGGGACAATTCTCATGATAATAAAATTAATTTATTGATTTTTAATTGCTTTTTTGAAAAAATGAACAAAATTTTATTTTTTAATAAGAATAACTATATTTTCCTAAAAAGTATAGCTTCTAATTACTAATTTTTACATAGTATTTTTAGTCAGATTACTCACATCTATCTAAAATTTATACAACTTTAATATTCAGAATTTATAAATTTTTATTTTAAATAGTTCTACAAATGTCCAAAAAATAGTATTTAATATTACCATAATATTTATTTCATTTTGATCAGATAAATTACATTTCATATTTTATTAATTAACAAATTTTAAAAGTATTCCTTAATAAAATTGGAAATAAATAAGTTAATTTAGATTTTCTCAAAAAAAATGATATTTTTATATGTTTTTTAAAGTGAGATAAATATTTAATGAGCTATACTTAATATAATTGAGTTATGTATTATTTCATATTAAAATTAAAAAACTATTAAGATGATTAAAAGCATTTGATGTTAAATTTATCCTCTCATAAAATTAACAATTAATTTAATATTTAATTCTATTAGCAATTTTTATTATAAAAGTTTATTTTAACCTTTACAATTATCAATTTACATATTTAATTTTAAACTTTATATACTCGTGCACCATAAATTAACCTCATCAGTTTTATGACTATTGAGCTTAACAGATATTTATTTGTGTAAATTATAAATTTATATTAATGTAAACAAATTTCATAAAATTTTCAAAAATTAACTTTCACACTTTATTGAACAAAAACTATAAAATGTACTTATAAAAATTGAACCATCGATTTAAGATGAATTTAGTTAGGATCAAGATTTATTAAATTATCTAAATATTTTTATCTGATTTATCAAAATAAATTTTAATAGAAAATAGTCAAGTATTTTAAATGGACTAATAATTAATTAATATATACTAATTAAGCTTGTAGATATAATTTGCATGATAAAATTTCAAATGGTGCTTTTACATTTTGGCAAATAAACATATTTTTAGTTCTAAAACTAAAATTAAAAGCAAAAAAATATTTTTCATCATAATTTAAATATATTTGATAAAAAAAATGTTATTTTTAATCAATTTAATATAATTTTTCTATTATAGATGCATTTTAAAATAGATGGATTGTAAATATAAATTATAAAATATAACTGTTTTATTTGTAATTATAAGTTATTGATTTTTAAGTTTAGATAAAAGGCATTTATAACTTATGTTAACGCTAATAGTTATAGTTTTGATGCAACAGTAAATTAATACTGTTGGCATAGATTAACAATAACTAGTAAGCTTACTTAAATTAAAAATACCTTTTGTTTATTCGCTTCTATTTATATAATATATAAATTATAATAGTGTATTATTAAAAATTTGTTATTATTAAGGATTTATTATTTACTTAGTTTCTTCTGTTGTTTATTTCATTAGATATAGTTTTTAAAATGTTGCTTATATTCTGTCTTCATATTTTTAACAGTTTTGATTAAAGTGAAATGTTTTTTATCAATTATTGATTCTTCATTGTTTAATGATCTCATAATTAGTCAACCTTTTTATTATTAAAAATTCTTAATAAATTTGTTAGGATTTTGCTTGCATTCTGATAAAATTTATTTAAAACACTTAAAATTCAATGTTGAATATTTAAATAAGCTTTCCACTTTTAAAATCTATTTATTTACTTATTTTTCTTATTTACTTATTTACTTACTTATTTATTTATTTTTCTGATTAAATAAAATTTATTAATTGTGAATTCAACATAAAAAATTTAAGTATTGAGAAAAAAAAATGAAATTTACTATTTTTTTTACTTGTTTCTTTATAAGCTTGGCAATTCAGATTTTTAATGAGATTATTAGATCTCACTAAAATCTTCATATGAATTATCTATTTTTTCACTGCTACTCTTTCTTTATTTTATTTTTTGATCTTTGATTTGCATTTCTTCAAATGTTTCTTCTTCTATGAATGATTCAGTTTTTTCATCCTAATCTACTTTTGCTATTTTTTTAATTTTTGAGTCTTTATTCACTTTACTATTGACCTATTTTCTACTTATTTCTGGGCTTAAATTTTTTTACTTATCATATTCACCATAAGACTCTTCGTCTTCTATGCTAAAATTATTTTCGTCTACTTTGCTTGTTTTTTTAAAATCCTTTAATTAAATATTGACTTCCTATCCATCATCTTCTTTATCTGAGTCAGTAACTCTGTATAAATTTCTTTACTTATTTCTTCTGTAAGGACTGAGCAATTTAATTTTATTAGGATCTTAGTAACAAAGTAAAAGAAAATCTAAAAACTGTAAAATGTTATCTTTATCCTATATAGGACTATTTTCAAGCCAGAGTTTTGAGTATTTCTCTATGAATATTTTAAAAATGCCTCTCTTTTGGTTTGATTCAAAAATACTAATGATATCACTTAGATTTGTCCTTGCTTTCTTAAAGAACTATTTCAGTTTCTTTTTGAAATCACTATACTTATCACCCTTGATTATCCTTACTTCATGATCCATCAATTCATAAATCTTTGATCTTGGGTTTGTTAAAGAGGTTTTAAAGCCAACTAGAATATTTTTTACTAAGTTGTTTGATTTGTTTCTTTTAGGAGAAAAGTTGTCTAAGCTGTGTTCTTAAAGCAAGGATATATCAAATGACAAAGTATTTTGATTTCCTCGTAAAAATTTAGGACTTTCAAATTCTATATTTTCTCTCATTTAATCAGATTCTAAGTTATGATCACTTGTTTATTCGTATTGGAGCTTTGTTAATTGGAGCTCATTATTATCGTGTGCGCGAGCTTAAGCTTAAGTATTTTACTGTCTTGCTACACTCTAAATTTCACTTTGTTACAGTTTGATTTTTTCCATTTATTCATCAGTATATATGGCTGTCTAAGAAAATAAGTCTATACTCTTCTTTAATTAATTTTGTGAGATTGGGGTTATTAAGTTGGGATTTTCTCTATATATTTAATTTTTTAAACATAAATTATAAAAAATACACAAATTTATCTAAAGTGTAAATCAAGGGTATTGAATATCTTATATAATTTTTTTATGGATAATTTATTAATCCATTTAGTATAGAAAATATAATATTTATTTATAATGGGTCTATCGCGATGATTTAAAATTTGTCTTTAAAAGTGTTTATGTAGTAGATTTTAGATCATTTTCATTTTATTTTTTGAAGTTTTCAGAATGGAAAATTCAAAATTTTAGCAGATTCGGGGATTTTCATAAAAGGTAATTAATTGATAATACTTAGAATTTAAGCATTTGTTTTGTTGGGAGGGAAAAAATATAAAATGGAAAATAAAAAATAACATGTTTTATGAAGAAAAATTTAGCAACCTTAAGAAAATCAATAAATGATGGTATACTTTTATGAAATCCATAAGTACTTTTAATATAAAAATAATGAGGAATTGGTTTGTTTCAAAATGTAAGATAGGCAAATTCGGCTTTCAATAAAATTTTATTAAAGATTAATTAATGTAATTTAAAAAATTAATATAATTAAGCACTTTTTAAATAATATCCATTAAATTTTAAAATAAAAGATTTTCTATAAAATAAGGATAGATTACAGTTCTACTTCAAAATCTTCCAAAGAATTTTACTAGTTAGTCTTTTCTTATTAAGAAAGTATTGTAGATACTTTGAGATCTGATTAGTTTACAGATTAAATTTCACCTGATAAATCTTCGTTTTGAGAATTTATTCTAGTACTTGCCTTTCTTGAGAAAGAGTCATACCTTCCTTGTAAGGTTCTTGAGTCTTTCCTCTCAATGGTAGTCGGTGATATAGTTGGAGATAAACAGGATATTAAATTAACTGATTAAATTGCCTTCTATACACAAGAAGGGCGGCTTCTCTGTCCTTTCTTACTCCTATTAGAGGGAGTAGGAGTTTTGTTTTCAGCATGAGACTAATTAGAAAAGACTTCAAAAGATTTACCAAAGTAATGGGTGAGCTTAATTAATTACTTCTCAATTTAAATAGTAATCTGCAACTCGTAAAAGCCTTCCTTTATTTGTAGAAGGTTTTAGTCCACTCTAAAGAGTTGACTTTACTCAGCATTAACGTCTTCTTCCTAGCAAACAGTCTGCCTTTAAAGTTATTAGTAATAACAGACATTCAGATCTGCCAGATAAACTGCCTATTAAGATGAATTCTTATTTTCCTAGCCTCCTCTCTGAGATAGCTCTTCATCAGAATCTAGAGATGGAGGTAGCCCCGGCCGCATCGAGGCTTAGGGCAGGTTTATCGGCTAGTTGATCATTTCTGTATGTATAAATTAAATTAAAAGTAATATACTTATATTGTTTATTTGACTATCTTTTTTAGTTAGTAGGTAATAAAGCTGTTTGCTAGTCAGACTTTAGAAATCGAGTTGCTTTGTTTTAAAATTAGATTTAATAATTATCAAATATCAACTAATCTTACTTAGTGATTTTTAATTGTTTTTTTTTTAATATTAACATTCGATTCAAAATTGCTAATAAATTAAACAAATATCTTGGTGCTTTTATTTAGCTTTTTAAAAATTATTTATAACACTGAATCTTTTTGAGTGATTAAAACATGCTAATCAACCAATCAATTTTTTTGATTAACTTTTTGCCAAATTATTCCATTATAAATATATTTATTTTCAATCAATAAAATTATAAGACCAAAAACTAAATATTATTTATTTATTTTTAAAGGAACAAAATCACTTACTTCTCAGTAAATAATTTCTATTATTTAAAATTCAAATTACATTTTGGTGAAAGATACGAAATTTTATAGAACTTATTTTATTTTAAGTAAAATTGCATAGGATCTTCATTTTACTATTTTACAATAAAAAAACTGATGTAAGCTTTGAGAAATAAAAGGTTTTTGTAATTTTGATACTAATTAGATAAATTTTAGCTATTTTATTAGTTGATATTTTCTAATTAATTTGCAGAGTAGGTTTACATTTTGATAAAAAAAATAGATTACATCTAATAATAAAATGGAAACTTTTTTTTGAAGATAATAGAGTTTTTTATCTGTTTAAGAGATCTGTCTTTGTAAAATTTGTCCATTTGATATTAAATTTTGTATCAAATATTTAAATACAAAATTATTGAATATAAATAAAGGTATTTTTATGAGTGAATCTTGTTGAAATTTAATCCAACTTTAACTACTAGATCTACCTATCTTATAAAATTAAAATTTTTAAAATAACATTAAAGTTGTTCAAAATAAAAGAAAAATTAATATTTATTTATAACAAATCTTTAATTTTACTAGTATGTCTTGCCAAAAATACAACATGATAAATTTAAATTCACAACTTAGAGAGAAATTCGCTTATTTATATTTGTACATCACTCAAAAAATTTGAAAGAAATTCTCAAGATCTTTGTTTAAAATCTATTGAATATAAAATAGACAAAGGATAAAAAGAAATAGAATTCTTTACAATAACTTAACTTTTTCTTTCTCATAAATAAATAAATTTTATCCTGATTCAACTAAATGACTAAAATTCCAAAATAAAAAACTTCAGCAACTCTCAAAGCTAAAATATTTAAAAAACAAAATCTTTTGAGAAATAATCTTTCTAATTTCATTGAAAATTTGTAGAAAATAAAAATAGAATGAATAAAAAATATTGAACTATTGTCTAATTGTATTTTTCTATCATAAATTTAGCATTGGAGTAATAAATCTAATAATAACAACTTATTAAATAAAGTAATGAATTTTTAAATAAAAGATCAAAAAATTCTATAATTATTTTAAATATTCAGCTTTATTTTTTAAAATTATGTTAAAAATTATTTAGGAAATGCTATTTTTGATTTAAAAGCCTAATGAATCAAAGAAATGCAAAAGCAAACTGAAGCATATCTTAAAGATCTTTAATTAGAAAAAACAATATTTATGAGTAAATTATAAGGAAGTTAAAATATAGATAGATATTCTATTATCCTTAAAAACTAATCATTATATAAATATGAAGTATTATTTAAGCAATTGATGATTGCAATTGATATAATTAAGATAAATGCAATAAGGCTAAGCTCATTATATTTAAATTATACTATATTTTTAAAAACTGTATATTTTCGTTGGTAATAGAAATAAATTTTTCAAATTTTTAATGGCAGGGATTTAATTATTCACTTTGAACTAAAGCATTATCATCATACAAAATTTTATGCCTTTATTATTCCTTGAATAAATATAATTAATTAATTAATTTTCTTTTTGATTTTTAAATGTAATATATTTCTTTTGTGGTAAATATTAACATTAAATTTGATTTTATTATTTTGAGGAATATATATTTATTACAAATAGCATTCAAAGATAAAAAAGAGGCATGTTTCGAGCGAAATTAGAACAAGCATTGTAATATAAATTAGAAATATCTTTTTTTGGTAATAAATAGTTTGTGAAAATTATGTTTGGCCAACTTTGAAATATTTTGAATAAAAATTTATACCTTAAAACAAATATATAATTAATCATCAATAATATTTTCATTTTTCTTGAGGTTACTTAAATAAAAAAATTTTAAACAATTTATTCATAAAATCAAAATATGCATTTGTTTAAAAATTTATCATCTTAATTTCTTTATTTAATGCTTTTTTAGATTAGAAAACACATATGAACTAAAAATTTTTTTAATATTTGCTTCTTAAAAAAATGTATTATTTGAAAAAAGATTGATCTTCAAATAATAAAAGGCATTTTAATTATTTGAAAATCAAGAATAAAGAATTCTTTTTCAAGTAAAAAATCACCACTTAAAGTTCGAAGTGTTTGTTGGTATTAGCTTTAATAAAAAAATGTAAGCATAAATTGATAGTGATAGAAAAATTTTACTTTTGATTTTATGAATGCATCAATTAAATCAAAAATTTCTAAGTATATGATAAATAATTAATCATTCTTTAATTGATTTTAGCTTACATTGTTACTTAAGTAAAAATATTTCTTAACACATTATAAAATTATTCAAATTTAAACCCCAAAAATTAAAGATAAAATTAACTTATAATAGAAATAAGCATCTTTTAAAGAAATAAAAATACACTTTTCATACAAATATATATTGCAAAAAATTAATATTTAAATATTTTGCTTAATACCTTGAACCTAAGTTCAGATAATCAATTTTAATTTAGCATAATCAGGGATATTATAAAGTCTAAATAATATAATATTACCAATTAGATATTTATTTTTTAAGAATATCTTCTTGAAAATAAAATCTTCAGCTAAGCAATAATTAACTTCATTACTTACTAATTATTTTATAATAAGCAAGCCTTTTCATTTTATGGAGAAAATGCTACAAAAATGATAGAGCAATCTATTTAGATCTTTTTAAATAAAAAAATAATGAAGACAGTTTAAATTATTTTATAATTCAAAAGAATTAAGAATGTTTACCCTTCGATATCTAAATACAAATATTTAATTTATGAATTCTTACTTATTTTTTATATGATTTATCTTATACTATTCACTGATAAATTATTTTGGCTTTATTTATAATTAATTTAATAAAAAATACTTTTTTCTTTATATTTTAAAACTAAGAGAGATAAATAAATAGATATATGTGTATGTTAAATCTTTACTTATTGAAAACTGAATAAATTAAATTTATAAATTGCTTATTTACCATCCAATCGTCAATGAAAGAGACTCCAGTTTTAAGCAGTTTTAAAGTGATTAAGCTATTTGTAGGGCTCCATCATTACCAACATTATTTCCACTAGTTAATAAATTTTAGTGATAATAATTCAATATGATTAATCTTACGAATTTATTTAAACAAATAATTTATGGAGTTTCTCACATTGCTGCAAGTTCTTAAATAAGTTTGTAAATCCTTCTGCATTTAGATTATTAAACCTTTTTCATATTCATTTTTAACATACAATTATACTTTTTACATATTCATTTTTAAAATATAATTTTAAGGAAAATTATTTGAATTGTTTTGGAAGTATTTTTGAGGTATATTAAAATTAAAATTTCTTTAAATTATTTAAAATAATTTAATTTTTTAGAAATAAGTGAAAATCTTTTGCATAAATCAGAATTTCTAATTATTTTTATAATAATTAAAAAATAAATGCTTAAAAATTTTGTATGCATAGACACATTTTCCTTAAAACTTAATATTTTTCTGGATATGGTAATATTCTTTTATCAATTTCCTAAATTTAGTATTTAAGTGATGATTTATACAATTTATATGTGTAAACTGTTATGAAGAAATTTGATAAGGGGAATTTGGAATTAAATGATTACTATCCAATATAAAGATAAACACTATTTAAGTCAGGGCAATCTTTGATTCCTTAAGATATCTACTTCAATCCTTCAGAACCTATACTATTATATCTATTTAAAAATATTTATTTTTTTTATAATAACAATAATAATAGTAATAATAAGATAATACGATCCAATTGTTAATTTCATGATTTTTAAATTTTTGCAGCATCCCAAACTTTATCCTATATAACATGCTCCTTATTACCCTATTTTATTAGATCTAATTAGATATACTTTTATGCTTGAATATTTATTAATAAAAATATACGAATATATAGTAATTGACAATTCTACTAGTTACTAACAGTTTTATAAAGCATCAGCTAATCCCCTAGCTCCTTCGATACCTACTTCATTTGATCTAAAAAAAAAATTATGAAAAAAAGATGAAAGCGTTAAATTTAACTCCTCTAAATTGATGACAAGCTTATGCGGATTTCTATGGTACATTTTTAATGTATGTTAATAAGTAGATTTATGATAATTGTTTCCCCTAATTTACATAAATGATAGAATAAGGAATAAAGCAAAAGCATTAAATGTAAAAAGTAGGCAATACACAAATTAGAATGAATTTCATTACATTATTTTCACTTGTTCTTTTATTTTAAAATATATTATTTTTTAGTAATTTCTTTGTTACAATCTTAGGAATAGTTCCTCTTTTTGCTTAATAATATTTCTTTTGCTTTTTTTAAAGCTAATTTTTTAGCTGTAATATCATAGTTAATTTACTTTGTATTTACTTGAAATTTAATTTACAAACCATTAGATTATTATATAATATTTTAAAGCTAGATATCAATTCATTAGAAAAAGTTTAAATTAATTATTAATAATGAATGAGCTCTTTAGTTTATTTTTCGAAATTTAAAGCATCATCAAGCGCTTTTTTCAAAATTAAAAGAAATGATTAATACCAAGCAAACAGAAAAAAAAAATATTTAAAAATTAGAAAAATTAAAATGGTTAAATTTGAAATTTTAAAATAAATCGATATGTGACTTTTTTATAAAAGGAAAAAAATTATTAAACTAGATAACTAAGAAATATTTGAAAGTATAAAATTTAACTAAATTTAATGTATTTCTTACCTTTTAATATTATAGTTCAAATAAAACAATTAAAAATTAATAATTGAAATGACTAAATTAAAATATAAAACAAATTAAATTATAAATTTTAGTTAGAATTATATATTAATTAATTAGTAGGAAAAAAATATTTCACTAGAAAATTAAAAATATTTCAAAAATGAAACTTGTTTTATTTCTTGCATATTAATGAATGATTAATTTTTAAAAATATTGAAAGGTTATGAAATGAAAAATATTACATTTCAAACTTGAAGATAAATTAAGTATTATATGTAATTTTTTTGTTAGAATTTATAAAAATTAATGTGTAAGTAAATACTTTTTAATTAGAATCTAATTAATTATTGATTTAATTTCAATCCTCAATATTAAAGTGTAATTTTAAGAATATAAATGAATTGTGGCTATTTATATTTTGATTAATTGAAAAATTCATATATTCTTTTTAAGTTACTTAATTTAAATACCATAAATGATTCAAATATCGATTCAATAAAAATGTGACTAATATTACTGGATGCATTAAAACTTCTTGTATGTATTTTTTACCATAAAAAGCTAATGGTTAAGAGCTTTAAATTATTATTTTAATTAGTTTAATTAGTTAGAAATATCACTCTAAATAAACATACATATATTCATACAAATTTATCTTAGTAAGAAATTAATTCATCTAAAATAGCAAAGAACTAATGGGAAAAAGATTGGATAGATTTTTAAATTTTATAAAATAGATTGATAAAATAGATATTTATGGCTAGAAGATTAGCCTCAAATTCATGAAAGAGTCTGAATATAAAACAAGGTTTGGAGGCTTAATAACTTTAGTAGTTGGGTTATTGACTGGACTTTGGACCTTAGTTTCAATTTATCAGTTAATATATTCTTCTGTTAATTCAATCATATCTCAAGAATATGTAATGGATGCTTAAGAATTAAATTCAATATCTTTTAATCCTAAGTCTTAAAATACATTTTAGGTAGGGTTTTTCAATAAATAAACTCAATTGCCAATTGATTAGAATTATTTTAAAATAGTTTCATATTATAATTAAGAATGTGATATCATTAATTAAAAAGTAGAAGTATTATCTTTTTAGGAAATTCAAAGTAAATCAGTGGAACTAACTGATTGCTAAGATCTTATAGAATCATCTTAAGAATATCAGTTTTTAAGTTAAACAAAAGATGGGTATTTTTGCTTCAACAAAGACAAATCATTTACAGAAAATGAAGTTTATCCTGAAATTTAATAAACAGTTAACTGTCGTAATAGTATTAATATTTTGGTAACAAAGAGTAAAGATTTAGATGACTAAATTTTGTAAAACTTAAAGTAAAACAGTACTTTAAGCTTGTCTGTTCCTACAACGTTAGTTGACTATACAGACATCCAAAATCCTTTCGATTACACAAATATTATGAAACAATTTGACACAAATTTGTTTTTTAGTACTTAATCTAATATTTAATAAAAATTAATGATTTAAATAAATTTCTAAGCATTAATAATAGAAGATGAAAGAAATTATTCAATTCAATAAAATAGACTGATGAAATCTTTCGCAATATAATCAATTTCAGATAAAGTAAATTATTTTGTTTAAAATATTATTAAATTTTAATAATAATAATAATTATAATAAAGCTTATCAATAGTGCTCTTAATCCTTAGGAGTAATCTTAGCTTAAAAATACCATTAACGATTCTGATGTCTTATTCAAAATTAAGATTAGTTTTTCTGAATAAAACTACAATAAAAAATATATTAGATCGTTTTAAAGCATACCTTCCATTCTAGGTAGTCTAGGAGGTGGTATTAAAATAGTAGTTCTTATGGGATTTCTTATAGTTAGTCCTCTGTGCCAGATTCATTTTTAAAAGACTATGCTAAATGAGGTGTTTAATTTTGAAAATGACTAAGATGATGATGATGATGAAAATTACTAAAATAACTTTAATCTTCAGTCACTAAAATCTTTAGATGGGATATAAACAAATAACAAAAATCATATAAGTATTAATAACAACAGCAATATTTCTTAAGCCTAGAATTAAGATAATCCCAAAAAATAGCAAGTCTCTAAAGGTTTATAGAAGATTAACAACTTTGAAAACTAATAAAATATATTGCAAACTAGTTCTCCAAAATATATTTAGGCTCTCAAAAATGTCACTAGTTTTATTTAAATTCAAAATATTAACTAAAAGTAAGAAAACTTACCCACTTCTACTAAAAGTATTACAAATTTTAAACAAATTAAAAATATAGAAAAGCCAATATAAAAACAAATCAATTAAATAACTAATAATTACACACATTAAAATAGCATGATATTTTCAAAGCATTCTCTTTAACAAGAAAACAATAATGATGAACTAAATTTTACGTAGCTAAGCTAACTGAAAGGTGGAGAAAGGAAAAACAAAATGAAAGAAATAATAAAGGGAACTATTTTTATCAATTCTTAAAGATAAATAGACTCTTAACAGTGTATAGATCAAAATTCCCCACTCCCTAAATTTCCTTAAAGATTATCATTTCTATCAAACGCTTAATCATAGAAAACTATTGCCTTAACCAAAAAGAAATAAAATGACCAAAAGAAAGCTGAAGAATAAATATTTGAAAAATATTTCAAGACAACATTCAATCCTCTAAAAATATCTTTTATCGAAAGTTTATTTTACTATATATGGCCTTTCGGTAAATTCAAAAGAACCAAGGAACAGATGAGCTATTCTATTGATAAGCTAAATTACCATTTAGATAGTATTTACATCATTAAAAAGCTACTTGAGATTGATAAGCTTAAAATGCTTTTATTAGATGAAAATTAAATTAAATTACTAGAATTCCTTCCAAAACCAACAATAAATTTGAAAAAAGTAGTAAACTAATAAGAATCTTTTTAGGTTAGCTCTAATTTAATAACTGAAGATGATTAAAAAAAGATAAATATTTTGTATTAAGATACCAGAAATGAGTTAACAAAAGCTACACAAGCATTCTAAGCTTTCTAATCAATAAAAGCCAAATCATCATTAACATAAATCGATAGAAAATTAATAGATTTACTGGATCCTAAAATTGCAGATTATTTTAATTAAGACAGTGATGATAATAAATCTTAAATAATTTAGTTAAACTAAATGAGTTTAGAAAACGAAAATAATCAACTTAATATCAATTATGATAAGGATACATCAAATAAAATTTAACTTAATTATCAGTAAGAAAATACTACTCCTTAATCTTAGAATCTGATAAAAGAAATTTACTAAAAAAGCAAAGGAAGCAGCGGTTATATTAGTTCTCCCTTGGAGATATACAGAAGTACAGCTAAGAAAGCATCTATGTTTAAATAACCACATATAAAGAGAGGATCTCTTCATGTAACTTCTCAATATAATAGATAAGACGAAGTAGAAGAATATCAAAAAAATAATTAAATTTAGATAAAATATATACAAAATGATGGTTAAAGTGATTAGCATATACCTACAAGACTTACTCGCTTAAAATCATACTCAAGTGAAGATATTAATAAAATGCAAAGGCGAAGCAAGGAAAGCTCGGTATCTAGCTAATAAAGTAAAGAAGGATCTAGCTTTTATTTTGGAGTTAAGAATATTTCAGCACAATACCCTAAATCACTAGAAATGTAATATGTACTAGACGATTCTCATTTGTAGTAAGATGTAATTAATGGAGATATGGAAGAATCTCAGTAAAAATAACAATAAAATTAAAAAATATCTTTGGAGTTGAACAATGAAATAAATCATAGCAACCCTCCTGGATTGAAAAAAATCTTCTCAAGCTCCCTAATCAGTAGTTGTAGTCATAGCATTATTGCAGATGAATCAATAAAACTCTAAAGTATAGATTGCCAAAATTTATAAATGTTTACAAAATAAAATAAATTTTGTAAGTCTTCAAATTTGATAGTATCATAAAATTAGAAATAAGCAGAAAATTAGTCTGAATAAATTAATACCAGCAGTGAATAGACATATTTTAGAGAGAAAAAAAATTCTTCAAATGAAGAAAATAAATTAGTTTCCCAATATGAAATTCAAATAAATTTACATAAAAAAGTTTAAAGTTAAGAAAATATGAGTTGAGGTTTTAAAAATATACTTAAACAAAAATAAATCAAAATAAATAATACCATTAATTCAGCTAAAAAATGTATAATTTTTGTCATATTTTACTGTATTCCTTTTAATTTAATTAATCAAAACTGACTTAATTTCGCTAGAATTTGTTTAGCTAAAAGTCTTTTTTAAGCTCAAATAAATTTTTTTTGATAAATAATTTTTTATAAAAAATTTAATAAGAAACTATAAATTTAACATAAAATTAAAAAAGTATAAATGAAAAGAGTAAAGGGTTTGTCAGCTTAAGAAAAGTAAAAAGCCATTCTAGAAATATTTTTTGAGACAGTAAATAACTTAGATAAACTATGTAAATGAGTGCAAAATTTTTTATTACTATTAAATAGAGAGATATTTTTAACAAAGAGGAAATTGAAAAGGAAGCCAAAAAGAAAAGAATTAATAGTAATTTTTTGTAGTTAATATTCAATTATTTCTATACATTTTTTAAATAAGATCCTTAGGATGTTCAGGATATTCTAAAAGTTCTAGTTTAAGATAATTTGATTAATAAGGATAAGGTAGGAATAGGTTCTTTCTTTTGGTCCTTTCCTAATGAAAAAAAGGAAGAAGTAGATTTATAAAAATTCTTATTTTGATTTTTTTATTTAATTTGAATTAACAATAGATGGTCAAAGTCATAAACGGTCTAGATGAGAAAATGATTTAATTGAATCAAAAGATCTAGGAAACAGAAATAAAAATTTAAATGGAATAAAGTTTAAGAACATCAGTAAATTAAATATTTTAATACTTAATAAATTAATTTTATATATTAGGATGACAGAGATGATTTACTAAGTTAACATTAAAATCTTAAAAAAACAGTGGAACAAAAGCTTAAATAAGTAAATTTGCTAAAAAGAAATGATCCAAAAAGAGTTCAAGAAATGAGTAATTTATTTACACTTTAGAATTTTAATGATAAAGCTAATTATTTATTTTTGTATATACAAGAGAATAAAATAGAATAATATAGAATACTTGCTAACTTATGGGGAGATAATATCGAGGCACTTCTTTCTTTCTTAAAGAAAAAATTTTATATGAATGCTTAAGATTTGAAAAATTATAAGGAAGTTTTTGAAATAGATTAGGAAATAGAATATATTGAAAGTGTTTGAAAATGGTTCTTTAAATACTCATAATCAATTGAATATTGATGTATTAATTTAAATCAAAACTAACAAAATCCTCTCAACTACTGAAGATTTTATAATTTTTTGGCAATTTGTTTCTATAATTATTCACTAAGCTAATTATCCCAAGCATTAATATTAAATTCTATTATATTATTTTCTGTTTTATTTGTCAAAGTATCTATAATATTTTCGAAAGTTCTATCAAAAATTTTGTTTTTCCAAATATCCAGTGTCAACGAATTTAAGTCTTTTTAGGTAGTTACTAATTCTAAAACTAAACTTTCAATACGATCACTTAATTCTATATCACTTTTAGGTTATAAAATTAATTAAAGTTTTCATATTTGGAATTGAAAAAATACCTCAACTATAAGTGGAGTTGTTTTAGTTTATGATGAGGAATCGAGGAAACTATCTTTTCAACAAATAAGTTTTAAATGCTCTTAATTTTATTTAAATTTAAACTCAAATATCTGAGATCTTCAAACAGTTAGAGACTTCCAATCATTTCAAATAAATTTTTTTCTCCATTTACTTTTATTTATCTAATCAAAAAAATAGCATTTATAATCATTTATTAATTTTTAAACAATATTACTCCATATTAAGTTTTATAGTTTCTACTTCAGCACCGTAACAATTTTATAATAAATTCTTAATTAGAATTATCATTTGATCTTCACAGAAAGTATTTCTAGAATCAAAAATATTATGTTAAAAAATAAATATAAAATATAATAAATACCCTAAATCTAATGATATATATTTTAGCTTTTTGAAATATTTAGAAGGCAGATAAACCTCGTTTTCTGTATTTGTTAAGATATTATCCCTAAATAAGTTATTTATTGTATAAATTAATAAAATATATCCATAAAAAATAAAATAGATACCTTGCACTGAAAGATATTTCTTCTAGTTAATCAGAGTTCTTATCTAGAAGCTGCAGCAGCTAAGATATAGAGGAATAATACAATTTATTTGAAGAGAAGTCTAAGTTTAATTTATTTAAATATTAAAGAGATCCTAATTACTAAATCAATTGTAGGGCTTCATTATTTGCTAACTCGTTATTGCTTTATTTTTATAAAAATCTTATAATAATTTAATAATTTATTTATTTTTATTACCTAAAGTTTAAGTAAAGATCTTCCAAGCATGATGATAAGTTAGTGTTAAAAATATATTAAAGATTATTTAACTACTTTAATTGATTCCACCTAAATTATTTCGAATTTATTCTAATTAATTCAACTAGATTTTTTTAAAATTTACTAAAAATCTAAATGTAGGCATTGAAGGTTTACTAGGGGCTTGATATTTTTAATCAACACACTTAAGCCTTATTCATTGAGACCGTTATTCCTAAAGAATTATTGATATTCTTAATAAATAAATACAATATTTTAATTTTACCATAAATAAAGTTTGAGCTTTCTTATTTAAGTTAATTATTTTAAACATACTGATATTTAGGTTATTTAATTAATTTCTATTTTGTTTGCCCTTTTATTTAAAAATTAGTAAATTAATATAAAAATTATTTTTTAAATACCCTAAGCTTAATTCTAACTCTTTTAGATGAGCAGCATTTTTTAAAATTTCAGATAAACCTTATGGGTATGTGCACTGATAATCTGCTTTAAGCTCATTTGATAAAACGTTATCTAGATGGAGGGATAATATCTGAATATTTTTTAATTAAGATATTGCTAAAAAGAACGATTATAAGTCATTGTCTAAAATAGAATTATTAGATAGATTCAAATTCAACTCCTAAATATCTTTTAATTAATCTACATTCCACTACTTTAATTCACTCATTTTTAACTAAGAATTATTTAAGTTCAAAGATAATTTGAGTAATTATTTGTTTTCTAAGCTTTCGCTAAAAACTCTAAAGCACATCTCATCCACTTTTTAATTTCTATAAATAAATGTTTAAATTTTTTTAATTTTAGTTAATAATATTTTTTCTAAAATAAATTCTTTAAAAATTGCCTATTCTAGAAAAAAAAAAATTTTTTAATTTAAATTGATAATTCTTATTTTAAAGGAAAATTAAAAATTTTACTAAAAATCCAATTCTAGATTTCTTAATTTATAAAGATCTTTAATACTGTAGAGAATTTCAACGATTTAGCTCTTTACAAATAAATTTAACCTAATAAATTAAGAATAAATTTTTATTTTTTTATTAATTAGCAAAATATTACCCTAATTTTATGCTAAGACTTGTTAAATTGTTTAAAAATTGAAGTTTTTCAGCTAAAAACCCACATTATTTAAGCTTGTTTTCTCTATTAATTAAAATTATTTTTAATTTTAGCACTTAATAAATATGAATAAGTACTCTAAATTTAGTTTTAATATTTCTAAACTTTTCCCTAGATTTTAAAAAGTGTTTGAAACCTCAAACAGCCCTTCTGCTCCTATTTAATCATTTCTTTAAAATTTAAAGTTCTTTAAAAGTTTATTTTCTAAAAATTTAATTTTTACTTAAAATCTAAACTCAGGCTTTTCAAATATTTAAGGTTTGACAAATAATTAGATAATTTTGTTGCTCCTTCTTTACCACAATTGTTTGGTCTTTTTTTTAATTTAAATGCTTTATGGATTTTTATTCAAAAAACTTACTTAAGAGATAAGATTTAAATTGAATTTATTTAAGTTAATTAATCAAATATTTATCGATAATCAATTTTAACTAAATCTAATATCAACTGCTAAACAGAATATTTCGAAGATTATATTTAGGAAATAAATTCTTATAAATTTTATTAATTGACATTTTTTTATAAAAATAAATTGTATTGATTGCTATTTTATGCATTTAAGCTTTTTTATTCTAAACTTTCTAAGTAATTGTAAGAATTTTAAATAGTTTCAGTTAAAAATTCACCAAAATAAATTAAAGTCTGAAGTTTTTTTAAATTAATAAACCGTTTTTTGAGATAAAATTTATTATTTTAAAATATAATTTTATCTTAAATTGCTTCAGCGAGCATATTTTCATTGACTTTTTATTTTTTTTATTTTCTTAAATCTTCTAAAATAGAGATAATACTTTCAAGAAGTTTAATATTTTATTCTTCTTCATTTTATTTACTTAAAGAATTTACAACATTATAGTATTTTAATTGAACTGAGCTTTTAATTTTTGCAATAAACTAATTTAATTTCTCCTTAAGTTCTTGAAAATAATTAATTCTACCATGAATCTCTCTGTTAAATAATTATTTTAGTATTATATCTAAGGGAGTTTAAAGGTCATTTTTATTGTCATTAGAGCAAAATATTCTAAAATTTCTAATATCCATTCTTTCTAAAAAGCAAGCTGTGTGCTATTAGCACTTGGGTCTTTAATATTATCCTTGATCTAACTGTAAACCAATATTTTTTAACATTTTATTCATTTCTTAAGTCGCTGTTTCGTAAGTTATTTCTAATAAATTGCAAAATAAATATTTAAATTATCAAGAAATATAATTACCTTCAGAAGAAAAGAGTATGGAATCATCTTGTTGTGAAAAAACATCTAAAGTTAATTTAAATTCTTCAACAGTTCTGAGACAATCCTAAACTTTCATACTAATCATTTAATATAAAGTTAAGTAAAGGTCATAATACTCAATTAGTTCCTTTTTAATTTTAAAAAACTTTGGATATATTTAACAATTTTGTTATAGAATATCTTTTATTTCTTATTTTGTTTTGTTGCTTAAGCTATTTTTTATAAATAAAATAAATTAAAATATTTTATAATTTCAATATAAGTACCCTCTAAATATAATGCTTATTTCTTCATCAAATTTATTGGCAACGGATTCAAATTTTATCACTAATCTCTCTATATTAGAAATAGATTATGCAATCCCATTACTTTAAAGGGATGTTAATTTTTCTATCAATTTAACTTCAATCTATTCATTTTTTAAATTGTTTTCATTCTATTTAGAAGGATTATTGATAAAATCTTAAGCATCTTCGCATAATTTTTTCAAAAAATCATCTAATTTCATTGTTTAATTTTAATTGAATACATCTTTTTTTATATCTTCATCACAAAGTAGGCTAAAATTTTACAAATTGATATAATTTAATTAGCATTTTTCAGATTAATGTTTTAAACATTTTATTGGCTTTTTGCTAATAGCTTATTATAAACTTTAAATCTGCTTAATTTGTGATATTTCAGAAACCTAATATGATTTCCTTCTGTTTTCTTTATTTTTTTTTGGTTTAGAGCCACAAATTCCCATAATGAAATTGAATAATTATTTATATCTTTTTAATTAATTTTTTTTGCAAAAATACTTTGAAAATAATTAATATTTTTTAAAAATTTATCTATTTTTGAAATAAGTAGAATTTATTTTAATTTCCACCAATGCTTTATATGAATCATAAATCTAAAAAAAGAGATCTAATTATCCAAACATATTTTTATAATTATTAAAATTGTAAAAAATTTATTTTTAAAATCTAATTAAATTTTAATAATATCAAATAAATATAAAAATTCAAATAGATTGAAATCATATATTCATGTTTTACGAAGAAAATTTAATGTTAAAAAAATTGGTTATTCTTAAATTTTTTAAAAAATTAAAAGTTGATTCTATTATTTGTATAAGAAGTATAGAAAATAATTCTAATCAAATGTTTATTAATAATTTGTGATTTTAAGTCAGTCATATTTTTTATAAAAATTTTATTAGTTATCTTTTCAATTACTTTTTGATATAAATAGTAATTAAATTTTTATATCAGATAATATGTAGAATTAAAAAATATAATAATTTTTTTGGAATCAATAATTTAAAATAAATTAATAAATATTTCTTGTTTCAAAAACCTGTTTATTTTGGTAAGGAGATTCTTTTAAATATTAAACTTTTAAAAAAGCATATTTAGTTATTAAAATACTAATTTTGATTTAAGATATTTTACAAATAAATATATTATATCTAGTTTATTTATTTATTTAATTATTAAATTTAATTTAGAGTTTAAATTTTTAGAGGTTTCATCTTCTAGGAGGTTTCATTCCCCAAGTTCTCATGCATGGCTCTGGCTTAGGTTGAGTATCAAAAATCTCATTAATTTCTTTCTCTATTTCATCAGTAATTAAAGATATAAATTTCAAAGATTTTACAGTATCTTCTAGCTATAATACAGAAGAGGCGCTAGTTATAGCAGAAGATACATCTTTATTTTTTAATACCCATGCCATGGCAAGCTGAGCTTGAGTACATCCAATTTTTTTTGCCACTTCACCAAATCTTTAAAATATTGAAATAAATTTGGCTTTATTAGCTTCTCCTAAATATTCTTAAATATATTCTTATATCATCGGATCATCTGAGAAGGTTTTAGCTCTACACTCTGAGTCAGGAATTCCATTGTTATATTTACCTGTCAAAAGACCACCAGCTAAAGGAGACCAAACAGTTGAGCCCATTCTAAATATTTTAATTTGATTAAAGATTTGAAAATATTTATTTACTTTTTATTATTTAATTAAAAAAGTAAGATAATACTAGAAGAATATTAGATATTTACCTATATTTATCAAAGAGGCGTCCATATTCCTTTTCAAAGCGCTCTCTGACAAGGATATTGTATTAAGGCTGTTCCATTACTGGTTTAATCAGATTATATTTTTCACATACCATATAAGCTTCAAAAATGTTGGCTGCAGACCATTCTGAAGTTCCCCAATAGTGAGCTTTTCCGCTTTTAACTATACAATCAAATGTGCGACAAACTTCTTCTAGAGGAGTTTCGTCATCAAATCTATGACAAAAAACTAGATCAACATAGTCTAATTACAACTTAGCCAATGAGTTGTTTAGACCTTCAACAATATGTTTTCTAGAAAGACCAGTTCTGTTAACTTTTAAATCTGGTACGGCCCAAAAAAGTTTAGTAGATATAACTAAATCCTCACGAGGAACATTCAATTACTTCAGAGCTATTCCTAATTATTTCTCTCCTTCTCCCCATCCATAAACTTCAGCTGTGTCAAAAAAGTTTATTCCTAGCTCATGTGCTTTTTTAACAAGCTGGTTTGTTCTTTCTTACCAATCAGGCTTATCTGAATTTAGATAATTTCCAAATGAAATGGCAGAAACTTTTAAACCTGTATCACCTAAAATTCTATATTCCATATGAATAATCTTCTTATTAGTTTTATTTCAAAATTATTAAGATATTTTTTTAGTTTTAAAATTAATTATTAACTAAATATTTCTTTTATTTGATCAGAAATTGGATTTATTTTTATCAATAAAATATCATAAATTAAATCAAAAAAGATAATTTGCAGATATTTCTTTCACATATTTTTTAAAAATAAAAGTTACATCCATAAAAATAACATAAATCAATAGAAAATTTTATATACAAAATTTATATTTAGATATTTTCTCATCTTCTAGGCTCAAGTGGGGAAAAAACTCTAAAGTCCATTTCACCATCAGGTCTTTTTCCTGTTAAAGTGTTGATTCTAGCTTCTATTTCAGGAGTAATTTTTGAGATATATTTTACAGAGCCTACTATATCTTCAAGCTGTTCAGGTCTAGAAGCACCAGTTATTGCAGTTGAAACATCTTTATTTTTAATAACCCAAGCCATGGCTAACTGAGCTTAAGTGCATCCTATTTCCTTTGCTATTTCAGCTAATCCTTTCAACATATGGGTGTACTTTTCTTTGTTTTCTTCGCTAAAGTATGTTTTTAGTTAGTTTTGAATAGCACTGTTATCACTAAAAGTAGTTAATCTGCCTTATTCTTCAGGTTTTATACCATCGTTGTACTTTCCTGTTAAAATACCACCTAATAATGGGGACCAAACTGTAGAGCCATACCTATTTTGGATTAAAATAAACAATTTAAAATGAAGAAAATTTAGAAAACAATTAAAATAAATTATTTAAACCATCTTTATAAGTATTTAAATATAATTTATTACTTGTAAATATCAAAAAGTCTTCCATATTCTTTTTCAAATTTTTCTCTAAATATCATGTTATATTAAGGTTATTCAACTACGGGTTTAGTTAAATTGAAACGCTCACAAATCATGAAGGCTTCGAAAATTTAAGCTGCAGTCCATTCAGATGTTCCCCAGTAATGAGCCTTACCTGATGTAATAATATCATGGAAAGCCCTGCATGTTTCCTCTAAAGGTGTGTACTTATCAAATCTATGACAGAAAACAATATCTACATAATCCAATTATAACTTTTTCAAAGAGTTATTAATACCTTCCATAACATGTTTTCTAGATAGACCAACCTTATTTAGAGTATCGCTTTTTGTTGCCCAAAAAAGTTTGGTAGATATAACTAAATCTTCTCTAGCAACGTTAAGCTCTTTAAAGGCTAAACCCATTTACTTTTCAGCTTCACCATAACCATAAACTTCAGCAGTATCAAAGAAATTAATACCTAATGAATGAGCTTTTTTCACCAAATCAATAGTCCTTTGAGTCCAAGTAGAATCGTTGGAATTGAGCCAATTTCCAAAAGAAATAACTGATACCTTCAAGCCAGTGTTACCTAAATATCTATATTCCATTTTTTATATTATTTATATGATTATTAATTATTTAATATAATTAATTTATAAAAAAAGATATCTGAACTTTGTTATTTAAATAACAATTTTTGGTATTTCTGATTAATTATTTTTAGTAAATTTCTTAATTATTTACTTTGAATAAAACGAATTTCAATTATTCTAGATTGAACATTTCAAATTACTTAATCATATTTTATGTGAATATTATTCAGATTTTTATTTAATTTTAGTAAAATATAACCAAATAAACATCACCTCATTTGTTAATTTATTATCATTATTTACAAATTAATGATAATTGAATCATTTGTAAGGATGAAAGATATTTCTTTTACTAACAAAATAAAATAAATTGAGTTTAATGCTTTTCATTTAAAGATAGATAATAGGCATTATTCTAAAATACAAAATGTAACATAAATATTCTGAAAACAACTAAACTAAATATTTATTAATATTTAACTTGCTCATCTTCTAGGTTCTAGGGTTGAAAAGAGTCTAAAGTCCATTTCACCATCAGGTCTTTTTCCTGTTAAAGTGTTGATTCTAGCTTCGATTTCAGGAGTAATTTTTGAGATATAATTTACAGATCCTACTATATCTTCAAGCTGTTCAGGTCTAGAAGCACCTGTTATTGCAGTGGAAACATCTTTATTTTTAATAACCCAAGCCATGGCTAATTGAGCTTAAGTACATCCTATTTCTTTTGATATTTCAGCTAATCCTTTCAACATATGGGTGTACTTTTCTTTGTTTTCTTCTCCAAAGTAATTACTAAGTTAATTTTAAATAGCAGGTACATCACTAAAAGTGGTTAATCTACTTTATTCATCAGGTTTAATGCCATCGTTGTATTTACCTGTTAAAATACCACCTAATAATGGAGACCAAACTGTTGAGCCATATCTATATTTAAAATATAAAAGAATAAAATGAATTTATTTTTAAAATTTTGGTTTATCTTTTAATAAAATTGCCATTAAAAATTTTTTTACCTGTATAAATCAAATAATCTTCCATATTCTTTTTCAAACTTTTCTCTGAATATCATATTGTATTAAGGTTATTCAACGACAGGTTTAGTAAAATTAAAACGTTCGCAAATCATCAAAGCTTCGAAAATTTGAGCAGCAGTCCATTCAGATGTGCCCCAGTAGTGAGCCTTACCAGCTGTGACTATATCATGGAAAGCTTTGCATGTTTCCTCTAAAGGAGTATATTTATCAAATCTGTGACAGAAAACAATGTCTACATAGTCTAATTCTAACCTTTTCAAAGAGTTATTAACTCCTTCCATGATATGCTTTCTGGAGAGACCAACTCTATTTAGCTTATCTTCTCTATTACTCCAAAATATTTTGGTAGAAATGACTAAATCTTCTCTAGCAACATTAAGCTCTTTAATAGCTTATCCCATTTATTTTTCAGCTTCTCCATTACCATAAACTTCTGCAGTATCAAAGAAATTTATACCTAATGAATGAGCTTTTTTTACTAATTGAATTGTTCTTTGTGTCCAGCTTGAATCATTAGAATTAAGCCAATTACCAAATGATATAACTGATACCTTCAAACCAGTGTTTCCTAAATATCTATATTCCATTTTTAATTGATAGTTTATATTGTTTATTTTTTTATTTTTAATTAACAAAAAGTAATCTGAAGTAGTTAAATATTTAAACAAAAATTTTTGATATTTCTGATTAATTAATTTATCTGTATTTCTTATAGATACTGTTTTTAATTTTTGTAAACAACATATTCTAGAAATCCTCCACACTTCCAATTTTTTTCTATGGCTGTTTAAAAACAGTAAGCAAGCTTTTTATAAAGTATTTTATGATTTAATTTAAAAGTGATGATAAAAATGTATACTATGCTTATATTTAACTTCTAAAATAATAATTGAAGAATGTTTATATGATTTATAAGATCATTTATAGTAATCATTAATCGTAAATTCTTTTATAATAAAATTGATTATAACAAGTTTTTTTAGCAAGTGGCAAATCTTTAGTATTTATAAATATTACTTAATTTTACCTATTCCATTTTCTATCTTTTTCAAAAACTTTCTTAATTTTTGTAAACAACATATTCTAGAAATCCTTCACACTTCCAATTTTTTTCTTTGCTACTTAAAAACCGTAAGTAAGCTTTTTATAAAGGATTTTAAAATTTAATTTAAAAGTGATGATAAAAATGTATACTATGCTTATATATAACTTCTAAATTAATAATTGAAGTATCTTTATTTGATCTATAGATCATTTATAGTAATCATTAATTGCAAATTCTTTTATAATAAAATTGGAAAAAACGAGTTTTTTTGCAAGTGATAAATCTTTATTATTTATAAATATTACTTAATTTTACCTATTCCATTTTCTATCTTTTTCAAAAAATTTCTTAATTCTCATTAAAATAGAATTCAAGAATATAAATTGGTATTTTAATGTGTAAGTAAAAAAATTTTAATAATAATTTTCATATTTCATTAGTTTAGTTTAAATTAAATTTTGAAAGAGTTTTAATTATAACTATCAAATATTTATCAAATTTGTATTGTTACTCTAAATGTTTATTATGTCTATGAAATACAAAAAATATTTTCTGATTATTTATTAATAAATAATAAAGTTCTGAAATATATAACTATTAATTTAAACCACTATAATAAAAATTGAAAGATGTATGTTTGATCATAAAGATCATTTATATTTAGTTTTATTTAAAAATTAACAAATTTTTATATAAGAATTTTATCTGTACTTTAATTTCATACTTATTGAGATCAACTCTCAAAAAAAATTTGCAATTAAAATTTGGTTTACTCCAATTAAAAATCTTGATTTTGAATATTTAGTGAGGACAATTCTACAAAGGAATACGGCATAAATAAAAAGTGTATAAAATAAAATTTAATAGGCTAAAATAATTAACAAAACTATTAGCAAATATAATATCAAAAAGATATTTATCATAAATATAAAAATTAAAAATATAATATTTATTATTAGGTTTTATATTTATTAAATAATTTTTACTGCTTAAATCATTTATCAAATGTGTTTCTATAAGAAATTTTATATATAAGTATTTTGAAGAAGAAAGTTAATATTTAACAATGATAAATACTACTTTGTTTCATTGAGTTCAGTTTCTATCATTTTCAGAAATTTCCTCTATCCAAAATAGAATAGCATTCCAAATAATAATATTTAAACAATTAATAAATAAATCATGGTATCCAATAAATAATTTTCATATTAGTTGGTTTAGTCTAAAATGAATTTTGAAAGAGTTTTAAGAATAACGACTAAATATTTTTCAAGTTTATAGAATTATTCAAAGTCTAAATTCTTCTAATATTTATCAAATGTTTATTAAAACAGGTTTTGATCACTAATTTCATAGATCTAATAAAGGTCTGGGAAATATGAGAAATATTATTGTAAAGCTATTGTTAGTCCTTAGCTAAATCTGCCATTATAGATTTATTAACATTCCTCAGAATTATATTGGAAGCCTGAAACAAATAAATTCATATTATTTTTCATAATTTAGCAAATATCAGATTCAAAAATTCTAAAAAAAAACTGATCAAATTAAGATCTGTTGTATCTATTTAAAAATATTATAATTAAATGATGAATAAAATAAATCATTATAAAAAAATTACAATTTTGTTGCTTTTAAATTGATTAAACTCTAATACAAATTAGCCTTTTAAATATTTGCAGTAATTAGATTTTGATATACTTCTTATCTATTATTGATATAACTGTATGGGGCAGTGCTTGGGCTTATTCTTAGATATATACAAAAGTAGTGTATTCCTGTATTTTCAATGACATGCTATTACATTTCATATAGGGATTCTATAATTTAAAATTTTATTAAAATAAAATAAACACTTTTTTTTTTACTTATTGTTTGGAGAACTGCTTTGCTTTGGCTGATATAATCTTTACACAGACTTTAAATGATAATAGGGTATGGAAGAGTAATTATAAATATAATTGTAGCTAATAAAATTATTTTGAAATTAAATTTTTGAAGCTAAGAAGTTGAACTTATGCTTTACTTTTTTTCTAGATTCAAATTTTTTTATTACATCATTTACTAGTTTATTAAATATTTTACATTTTTTAGTTATTTACTAAAATTTTAAACCACGCAATCTTCAATTTTATTAATTTCTATAGAAATCATATCTGAGTGAAAAGTACTAAATAATTATAATAATTTTTACTTTTTAATCTAAATTATTGAATAAAGTGGCAATGTTAAAAATATAGAGCAGAAAACAACAACAATCATAGTTACTAGTATACTTAGCAAATTTTCTTAAATTGAAGAAATTTAATCAACCATTTCGCTTATGTTCTACTATGTGATAGTAGAAAGTTATTTACTAATTGGTAACTTATTACTTAACGTTATAAATTAACCAGAGCCTAAACCAAGTCCATATGCAAATCTAAATAAGTACAATATTATTAATTCCAAAGAATAAAATAATCCCATTTCTATATCAATAAGTTAATAATAAGTATCAGCAGGTTGGATATTCAAAGGGATTTTAGGATTATAATTTGCACCAAATCTGAAAACATTGGGCTTTTCTAAAATATTTTTAAAAATTTATAGTGAATTGGCATTTTTTTCCATTTAGTTTGTAAGATTTTTTATTTAGTTTATTGCAAATACTATTTCTTATTAGGACTAATTTTTCATGGTTTGCTTAATGACATCTCCACCTTTTATTTAGATGTAGTCATGCTATAACAGCTTTTGTAAGTTTGAATTTTTCACGATCAGTGAAAGGCTGTCCATATAATCTGTGGGCCATCCAATAATATTTAATTCTGATTAAAAATTTTCAAAAAGTAAATTAATTGAAAAGAATTATTAAATAATAACTACAGATAAAATTATCAAGCTTAAAAATCCAAATAAATTGACGAATTATATCGCAAGCTATCTTTTTTCTGATAAAATTTTTCTTTCTATATACTTGATATTAGAGCTAGAGCTACACTTTGAACTGTTTGAAGCAGAGTCTTAATTGTTAGCTCCATTGAAAATTTATTTTAATTT